>NC_068989.1:93748268-93758255 GCF_001194135.2 Octopus bimaculoides
TTCTACAATAGCCTCAGGCTGACCAAATCCTCGTGAATTGTATATGGTAGACAGAAATTGAAAGAAGCCCGTCGTGTGTATATATATATATATATAAGTGTATATATATATATACATATATGTATGTCTGCGTGTATATATGTTTGTCCTCCCAGCATCGCTTGACAACCAATTCTAGTGCGTTTACGTCCCCTAACCTTAGCGGTTCGGCAAGACTGACTGATAGAATAAGTACTGGCCTTACAAAGAAAAAGTATTGGGGTCGATTTGCTCGACTAAAGGCAGTGCTCTAGCATGGCCGCAGTTAAATGACTAAAAAAAGTGAAAGAATAAAAGAATATATATGTATGTGTGTGTGTGTAATGTATATGTACATATATATAATAAATATGGCATATATATAATAATATAACATAATATAGTACAATATATATATATATAAACGTAATAGCTAAGTTATAACATTTTATAATTGATATTGTGCCAGAAATATTATCGTGAAACAAGAAATCTCAAAATATGTTCTCATACTTTTGTTAATTCGAGAAACTTATAATTGATTCAAATTATGAAAAGAAAATAATATTTCACCAATAAAAGAACCAACAGAAATTCTAATTTCTCCACCTTTTCTCATACTTGTTAATATTTCATCTAGAAAATTAGCCGAATTGAATTAAACTCGAGAGCTAAATCTGATGTTCAATTGTTTTGATTAAAGTGAGGAATGACATAACAACACAATGCTTTGCACATTTCCTCAATGTTGAATTAGGTGTCGGTCAGAAAAATATCAAATTTTGTAAACATATTTAGAAGCAAATTAGAGAGAAATATAACTGTTAACGAATTGAAAGAAATGATGCTTGGAAGACTAATCTAATTATTGTTTCTTAATTAGGAATGAAGTTTTTGCTAGTTTGTAATTAGTAAGGAAGGTTTAAGTAATTTTCCTCGGGAAACAGTGCAGTGATTAATGTAAGACGATGTTTCTAGCTTCAAAAGTTTTGATGCATTATGGGACAAGCAAACAAACAAGTCATAATAATAGTAATCCGTTCTATTTTAAGCACAAGACCTGGAATTTTGGAGGAAGGTATTACTCTATTACACCAACCCCCAGTATGTCACTGGTACTTATTTTATCGATCTCGAAGTGATGAAAGGCAAAGTCGACCTCTGCTGAATTTGGATTCAGAGTTGAAAGAAAGACGAAATACCGCTAAGCACTTTGCCCGGCGTGCTAACGATTTTTCTGATAAATACTACTATTACTACTAGTAGTAGTAGTAGTAATTACGATTCTTTCGAATTTTGACACGGGGCAAGCAATTAAAGAGAGCGGTGTCGAGCTCTAAAGTCGATTGCATCGACTTATTTTATTGTCCTTCAAAGGATAAAAGGCACAGTTGAAGTCGGAGGTGGGGGAAGTTGAACCGAGAAACGGAGGAGAAATGCTGCTAAATATTTTATCTCAAGCGCTATCGATTTTACAAGCACGCGCTTCTAAATTATTATTAGTAATAATAATAATCATAATAATAATAATAATAATAATAATAATAATAATAATAATCATAATAATAATAATATAATGATTTTGAGATCGGTGCTTGTATGTTAAGTATCATGGAAAGAGACCCAGTAAGATACTTGACAACAGGTTGTTGTCCGTTCTTACAAAATTAGCCGGAGCAAGCGAAATCGAGAGGTTTGATAAGTGAAATGGAAATAATAATTATAATAATAATATGCATAATAATAATGATGATGATGATGATGATGATGATGATGATGATAATGATGATGATGATGATGATGATTATAATTTTAAGATTCGTTAGGTAATATTCATGAGTTATTAGGTCTTATAGGAAAAGGAAATGGAGTAACTTAAATTAAATGCAGGGTAATTTACGCCGTTGAAATACATTGTTTGCGTAAAAGAATGTAACATAAGACTTTGGTAAGTATTCATAGAAATAAGTAGAGATTTTATTTTCTATCTTTATAATTAGTTCCATAAATCGAAACATGAGAATATACAAACAGCAGTAATCCTTCAGCTATGAATTGCTACAAGTTTGTGTGAATCTTTACAAATAGATACGCAGAGATTAAGAGTGACGATAGTTATGTAATCAGCAGTAATTTTAGGTGTCCTTTTTATTGGATGCAGGGCATCTTGGATTATTTAATCTACTTGCAACATTGGAATAGATAAGATATCGAATTTTCCTAGCATGGCTCGTGAAATTATATTCTTGTACAGGAACTGCGTATGTAGTATCCTTAAGTAAGATGTTTAAATTTACTTGCTGGCTGGCTATTATGTATGAAACTACCTAGAAGGAGATGTCTCCATTAACATGTAAATTCGATGGCATCTTAATAGGCTATTAAGAAACGAGAATATATTTACGCTATTTGCGCGTGTGTAACTGAAAATATTAATCTGTTACTTCGGTATAAAAATTCCTAATTTCTCTCCGAGAGTAATGAATCTGTATGACATTAACGCCAAGTTTCAGAACATTAGTGCTCAAAAGAAAGAGAAATAATTTCCGCTGAAAATATGAGGCTCACCACAGATCATTTCTTGCTTCACGACATATTTTTATAAAATAACCGGAAGTGAAAGCAAGTCATCTACTTTTACTTTGAAGCATTGATTGAAACAAAGGAACTACGCCAACACGTGACATACTAGAAATAATGACCAAATTTGTTTCAGGTAATATCCTGCCCACTTAAATGAAGAAAGGATACCTTAGTTAATGTGCTAATGAATAAACTACCACCCCAAAAATGAGAAAAAGAAAAGCAAGATCAAAAGGAAAACGAGTTGGGCAGTGTGCAATCCCTCTGATTATAGGAATATCGATCAAGATTACTTTAGGGATAATCAACCACGAGGCATTCAGAAATTGCGCATGGTGATTAGATGAGCAGGAAACTGAATTATAAAAGGCAAAAATATACATTCTGTGTTCCGCAATAATGATATGCGTACCAGACAAAGAATGAATTATTTTATTTCAGAGGTGGGCCTGCCGGGCAACTGATTCGATCTTGAGAACGTGTGTTGAAACTATGACATTCAAAAACACATATTCTGTTAACTTCATCACTCAAACATTTATGATTTGCTTGTCAAAGATTTGTCGCACAAGGTGTGACCTGGTCACTGACAACAAGTCATAAATGTTTGAGTGAAGTCAACAAATTTTATGTTTATTTTTTTAATGGCTGATATGTGTCTTCTACGCTGTAATGAAAATTTTAGATTTTTTAGAAACAAGACATGAGCGCTGCCTCGTCTCCAATGAAGGAATAATAATGCAAATGTGTGTGTGATAACCAGAAGACAGTGTACATAGAAATGGTTCAGAGTTCGATACACGAACGCGAGGCACTTGGTTTGATATCAAGTACCAGGGAATATTGGGCAAGTGCCTTTTACCAAAGAAAATGAGAGGATAGAAAATGAGTGTAAACTTATAGGATAACTTGTAACAGCAATTTATATATTTATCATTGCCGTGTATTATGTCACACTAAAATGGTCTGAAAATTAAATTAAGATTAGTCTTGTCATTGGTTACAGAGTTACATGTTAATTTAATGAATCGAATGATCAACTGGTTGATTTGGGCAATTGACTACTCATCGTCGAAACGGACTTCCTAACCATCATCATCTGTCTTTAATAAAACTTGCCTATCATTGAAACATCATCAAGCATTCCGTTCCATAGTCTTAGGTGTATCTACATATTTTAAAATCATTTTGTTACGCGAGTAAATAATATCTCTGACACGTTTTAAGTCAACGATATCGATGAGAGTGAGAGAAGAAAGTAGCCCCAAAGCGGAAGAGTCGCTACAAGGCTTGCAACAGAGGCGACTCTGATTAAAGGCATCTAAGGTACCAGATGGTGGTGTTTAACGGGGCAGCACATTAAGTCTATTAACCAACTGTGGCAAGATTAAAACGCAAAGCACAAAGAGTCGGATTAAGTTTTGTAAAGTGGCAGCAAACTCGACATTCTTGCAGTTTCGTCAGTCTAACACCCTAGGTTGATACTTGTTTGTCAGCGCTGGAAAGACAAGAAACAATTTCGACTATCGTGAAATCTGAATTCAGGGCGTAGAGAATCGGAAAATTAGAATGGTGAATTTTATTAAACACTTTAAAAATCTTTCAGTTTGCAGTTATATAACACCCTTCTATAATAGTGAGTCTGGAGAAATATTAAGTTTCTTCATAGAAGTTTTACCTCAGCCCGGCAGTGATGGGATTAATGTTTGACTTAGGGTTGAAGGCCCTGGTTTAGTGTCAGGGTTTAGGGCTAAAGTTTAAGGTTAAAGTTTAAGACTTAGCGTTGAGTTTATATTTGAGTTAGGATTACAAAACTACGATCGTTTGGCTGTTAGTTAGTCATTCTAGGAAACCAACCATTTGTAACTTGTTGAAAATATAGTAACAAACTAAGAAAGGAAGAAGTAACCCGATGGTAGTGTCGTTTTAAGGTAAAATTTGGGTAAGAGTGGCAGGTTTTCTGGCATGAAAGAGAGAACAAAACCCTGTCTCATAGCTCGCTGCATCACAGGGCTGCGCAATGTTGTAACGACTTATAACCTAACTGAAGATGGATTCTGAATATTTAAGACAAAGATGACTTCATGACGTAAAATACACGTAAGGACCCTTGTAATTATTGTGTATTTTGTGACGGAGTAAATCTGTCCAGAGTGCAACCGATAAGAGAAACCTTTTGGTGGGCTTCTGAACACATGGCCACGTGGTTGTGAATCCAGTTTCGTAACCATTTAATTTTTCGACCAACTGATATTTGGCATGATATTATAGAATACAATGATGCAGGCAATATGGCAATTCTCTTCCTCTACCTTGAGAGAATTTGAGATCAACAAGGCGAAGCATTAAATGGGTTATATCTTTCCAGTTAGTTTATTAAATTAAACTAACTCGATTTCTAGGTATCTTCTTTTCCATTTTCTTGCCAAATGTACAAAATTCTGATGTTGGTTGGTTGTGTTTTTTTTGCTGTCGTTTTTGCTGGTTTTGTTGCTGTTGTTTTGTGTTTGCTCTACGCTCGACGAGTGAATCTATGCTGAAATATGTCCCTGTTATGGCCATCCCTTCCTATATAGGTTTATAACCGATATGTCTTTTCAAAAAACAAGTAGGACATAATTTAAGGCAGATTTCTCTAATATTAGTAACATACGGAGTAACTTTGAAGATTCTCCTTCGTTGGTTCCTCTTTTCTAGAGGGTTTAATGCTCTGCTGAAGAATCAATGCACCACATGTAACAAGTCAAGTGACCAAGAGTCTTCAGTGATGAAATGATTTTCGTTTTCACTGGATTATTCCAGCGGCTAATTTATATCAAATGTTATATCCATTGAATGTAACAGACTTTAACAGAGATTGATAAATGGAGCTTATGATGTTTGTTTGCTTGTATGGTTCTTAATGTTGGCTTGGTTGTCAATTGAACTGTGTTTGTTGTGGTGTTTGCAATATCGCAGCTGCCTTTGAAGGTGGTAGTAGTGGTGGTGGTTAATGGGACAGCGTTGATATCTTACTCTCTTGCAGTTTCTAACCTTAAAATCTCCCAGCTTTTTGTGGGGGCAGATTTTATTTGTCCTTTTCCTCTTTTCCCACCTTCTTTCAATCTAATTTTCCATTTCTCACATTATCGTCTTCATTGCAGAACATATCTGAATAATATGAAGAGGAGAAGCATATGTCTTGTAATGTTGTTTTGAAGTTGATGGAATTGTGTTCCTGGTAATGTTGATGTTCCTTTTGATGTTTTTGTTAGAATTGAGTGTTCTGTCGCTGTTTTGGTTGGCGATGCTGTTTCTGTTGCCACTATCCTTGTCTTCACGGCTGTTACAGATTTTACTGTAACATATGTTTTATTATTGTTGCTGTAGTTGTGGCTGCATTCTAATGTTGCTTTTGTTTTTCAGATTTTGCATTGAGAGCACTGGAAAGTGATGCTTCTCTAATTTTCCCTCTGTTGAGGTTAGCAAGCCTTTGGTTGGTTGGTTGGTAACCTACGTATGTCACATCATACCGTTAGTCTTTCTACCGTTACATACAATGTGATTTCATTCAGCAAATCAGTGTGATGTGGGATGGCACCAATTCTCTCGGGATCTGTTTCGATTAGAATCGCCATTTCTGTCTCCGACTAATTCTCGATGAATGGATTTCGCTCATCTGACAATATAGTTATCCCGAAACAGCAGTTGTTTATTTTTGATGACCCTTCTACTTATATTACTTTGGCCAAGTCGTGAGTTTATAATAACAATAATAATAATAATAATAATAATAATAATAATAATAATAATAATAATAATGATGATGTTGATGATGATGATGATGATGATGATGATGATGATGATGACGATGATAATAATAATAATAATAATAAAAATAATAATAGTAATTTGATTCCAGGATCGTAAAGAAAGAAGTCGAAAAACAAAACAAAAAATACAATCCCTTAAAATCAGAAATGGGAAGAATTCGGAGCATGAGAAAAATAAGGGTCGAGCTTATAAATAATTGGTGCGTTGAAAATAGGGAGCCAAAATGTAGACAAATTGCTGAAGGAGATTGGTATAAAATGCCCAGTAGAGCTCCTGCAGAAAGTTTGTCTCTTACGGTCAGCAAGGATTATCAGGAGGGTTCTAAGTACTTGAAAAGACAGCTGAAAAATTGTGGGTAACTAAGGTTACAGGTAGTAACCAGCTACCCACATAAATTCTAGCAGGAATAAGACCGAACCTGAGCCAAGCCAAAATAATGAAAGAATTAACAACAACCACAATGATTTACAAACTAAGGCGCAAAACTCTTAATTCGGAAGAAATAGAGCTAGTCCATTCTATCAACCCTGCGGAGATGAATTTAACTCCTTAGGATTTTGAACTTGGTATATGAAGAATCGGAACAAATGTCAGAAGGTATTTTTCCGAAGCACTACACAGTTTGGCAGCAATAATATATTATTTTTCGAGATAAATTTAATGAAGAGGCTGTGAATAAGTAAAGTATGGAGATGCATTTATGCTGACGGTCCATAGAACATCGCGCAGTAAATTATCAATAATATATACACATGTATGTATGTATGTATGTATGTATGTATGTATGTACGTATGTATTTATGTATGATTGTATATTTGCCGATAGATTTGCCGAATACACGTACAAAGATACTTCGGCAATAATTTATGTAGTCAATGTTAGGCTGTGAGAAAACATTAGCAAACCGGTGTAGTGCGCAGATATATTACACTCTGGATATAAATGAAGAAATCAATTAAATTTACACATTGAGCAACAGATGACATTCTAGGTGAAGTGTCAGGAATATTGTGTATTGGAATTACATATAGAAGGAAGCCTTTTGAATTAGAAGCAATTTTATGTGATATGCATATATCATTTAGACATTACTATTCAAGATAATTATGCGATGTTGTATCGATGGCAAATGCAGAATTTGTCTTGATCAATAAGCACTACACTTGCACAAGAAATGTTATTGTTAATATCATTATTTATCCTAACTTCTAATACCAACATCTATGAAGGTACACTGAATTATTATTATTATCATCGTCATCATCATCATCATCATCATCGTCGTCATCATCATCATCATTATCATCATCATCATCATCATCATCATATAAAGCAGCGAGCTGGCAGTATCGTCAGCAAGCCAGGGAAAATGCTTAGCGGCATTTCCTTCGACTTTGCCTTTCATCTTTTCGGAGTCGATAAATTAAGTACTAGTGAAACACCGAGGTCGATGTAATGGACTAGTCCCTCCGCACCAAACTTCAGGCTTTGTGCCCTTAATAGGAAGGATTATTATTATCACTATTCAGTAGTTTTATTTTTATAACGTGCTTTCACTTCACTACCGAGCGCAGCTCTGTGCGCCTTGGATATGTGCTGTGGTTTGCTGTGGTGCTCTTATGGTTACTGTATTGAAAGTGTTTTACATAGGATGTGTGCAGTACCCAGTAGTGCAATTTTCTGTATGTTATATATATTTGTAAGTCCTGGGGTTTTTGTTATGTATTTGTCTGAATATTTTTTTATTATGCCTAAGGCACCTACTATGATAGGAATTGTTTCTGTTTTTAGATTCCACATTCGTGTTACCTCTATTTCCAGGTCTTTTTATTTTGAAAGTTTCTCCATTTTTTTTCAGAGAAACATTGTCATCTGCTGGAATTGATACATCAATTAGAAAGCATTATTATTATTATTATTATTATTATTATTATTATTATTATTATTATTATTATTATATAAGGTGGGGTGTTGGCTGATAAAATGCCGGATAAAATGCTGAGTGGTATTTCGTCCGTCTTTACTCTTTGTATTTATAGTCTGCCGAGGTTGATTTTGCCTTTCATCTTATCGGGGTCAATAAAATAAATATATCCAAGTCCTGGGGTTGGTCTAATCGACTCTCCCACTCAATAAATAAATAAATAAATGAAAAGATAAATACACAAAACTGGTCCTGTGCTAAATGTTGACGCCGTTATTATCATTATTGTTATCATTATGTAAGGTGAGGAGCTTGCAGATTTGTTAGCATGCCGATGAAAATGCTTAACAGCATTTCGTCCATCTTAACAATTTTAGTTCCAGTTTCACTGAGGTCGGCTTTGCCTTTTATCCTTCCGGGGTCAATAAAATAACTACCAGTAGGGTACTGAGGTCGATGTAATCGACCAGCTTCCTTCCGCGAAATTGTCGACTTTGTGCCAAACATTGAAGTAATTGTGTTTATTGCATCTATTCTTCTTCTCTGTGTAACATGTTCCCATATTAAGATATATTATTTTGTATTCTCGAGGAAAACTGACATAGTCAGTCACAATAGCCATAAAAATAATCTAACGTTTCTATTTCAACATTTGTATTATTAATGATGTAGCCTTATTTCACTGAACACGGTTATGTTTTGATTCGTAGAAAGTAACTGGATCAATAATAGTGCGAGAAGTAGATTTATTTTAACGTTATATATTTTTAATATACACTCTCTTTATACATTTCTTTGTCTCGTAATCCAAGATCTATTTCTAAATTTGTCAGGTGCTCCGACAAATTTAACCTACCATTGTCTCTTGTGCCCGAGGCCTTTTTATTTCACGGCTAATTAGTTGTTTACCTCTCCTCATCGTCAAGCTCAGACATTTTTAATGACATATTTTCCATGCGAGTACGGACAGTATGGTTGAATGTATAGAGTTGTGTATCATCCGTAAATAAGAGATGACTGAACTCCAGATCATTCTTTTTCAAGTTAATAACCTCGTTCTTATATTATTTAGAGTCGTTGCAAATAGTTTCTATGGAATATTTAAACGATGCAAGGAAAAGAATGTCTTCTACATATTCTTATTTCAAATGCGTCAAAATCATTGTTGCTATCTGGATAACATTGATTACTGAAATAGTTTTCTACATTTGGTGAAGAGTCCGGCCTAAATTATCATATATTTTCTCTTCCTCACTGCGACTGGTTAGTCTGGTTTATGGTCCCAGCAGACGAAATGGAAAAGGCCTTACCCCGGAGGATGGTGGGCAGATGCGCTAGAACTGCAACTTTGAATCATGGGGTTCACACTTTCAGATAATCATCTCAGCCCAGATATTGGTGAGCAGGGGTGTAGTCTCGGGGGTGGGACTAAAATGGGAATGGGAAAATTGGCCACGGCTGTTAAGGTGCTGAATATTCAGTGCCGTTCACTGGACTTTGAAACTATCTCTGAGACAAAACGTTTTGGCATTAGACGCAAACACACACAATTATACACATACACACAAAAGCGCGCACATACAGAAATGTATACATACACTTATGTATATATATATATATATATATATATATATATATATATATATAT
>NC_068989.1:93758265-93761563 GCF_001194135.2 Octopus bimaculoides
GAGAGAGAGAGAGAGAGAGAGAGAGAGAGAGAGAGAGAGAGAGAGAGACAACGAAAGGAAGTTAAAACGTCTGATGTTAAATAAGACAGCGTCGAATCAGCGACACGAAATAAGCGGCACCAAAACGGCTGGGCCAAAATGTCTGTTGCCTTTTAAAAATCGGATACTAGGCACTGAATATAGCAAGAAAATTGATTATGAAATTGAATAAATATCTTTGAATATACTACCGAATTGGGATATAGCATTCATATACTGAACGAATGATTAGTGCATAGATGTACCGGATACATAGAAACAGAGCGTGACCTACAGACGGATACACAACTATGATGGAGGCATAACTACTCACACGCCTACACTTTTCTCTACACACCGACATTTGTGCTACCACAGTGCAACTTGGTAAATTTACGTTACAAAACGTTGTTCTGTATTCATTTTTCATTTTCAACTTCAGTCTTTATTACGCAGTATTACCAGTTTCCGAATCTAAGCTAACATCAGTTGCTCAGATACTGGAAATTTCTACTAAAAGGTGTGGCAGTCTTTCGCAGTAGGAATCAAATTCCACTTCCGCCGCTGATACGAATTTTGCCCCTGAGAGTTGGATTATATTTACATGGAATCGTTTCGCAATGGAACTGTTGTGGCCCACCAAAGTCGGACTTGCGTCGTTGTTTCCATTGAAACCAATCAAAAGTGTTTCATTCTTTCGTAATAATAACATTGACCTGAGATCTGACAGGTCAACCTTCTTCTTTCGCGTGGAAGAAAGACTGTGTGCCATTTTATGATATACTCAAAACCTTAGAAAGTTACTATTTATAAATCTCACAAAGACAGATATTCAGCAACAGTACTTTGTAGTAAAGATTATTTGCCAACATAACATGGCAGTCCTGGTTTAGGGCGAATGTTGTTGTAATTTAGCCTCTGAAGACATCATCTCCAGCTGACTGTACGACACAATCCTTGTCCTTATATATATATATATATATATATATATATATATATTCGGACAAGGGAATCTAGTACACAGATCGTGTCGTATAGCCAGCTGGAGACGATGTCTCCTGGGGATAAATTACAGCAACATTAGTTCTAAACCAGGACTGCCATGTTATGCAGGCAAATAATCTTTACTCAAAACCTGTTCTACTCTATTTTTGCTATTTCTTTTTGAATCTGATCTACTCTAATATTTTGCTTGAATGCTCCACACCACGGGTTGTTGAAGATTGTACCGTTCATTTACCATCACAGTAATTCTCTTATCCGACCATCCTACTTTCTGCTCGCCGGTAACGATGTATTAAGATTCCCATATGAAGGTCTCTTTCAATGAACAAACAAATCACAAATGTGTATTTTGTGTCGTCTCCCACTTGGCTTCTGCATAACCTACGTCTACATTGTTATGACAAATTTCCTACCAAGTTAGTATCAAGAGGACAGGATGCATTTTTCCCACGTTGACACTGCCGTAGTCAGAAGATCCAGCAGGTTCTTGTCAGCATGTCTGAGAAAGCGTGCAAGATATTTTCTCACCTGTTCCCTTATCAGCTGACTCCATCCACATCCGAGCATGTGTTACAAATGCTATCCCAGTCATTCATTAACAATAAAGAGCAAGACATATGATTGAAAGAGACTATGTGCATCAAGAAATCCGGACACTTTTCTAACAAAAGCAAATTGTTATTAAACTTCGTGAAGCGTATTTTTATGCTGTAATCACCCTCTCTATAACTTTCAAACTATCTTCGACTGATTCTCTCTGTTAGGCCATCCTTCCCATAAACGCCATTGATATTTCGGATTGCTTTTGTTGCATTATGCACTTTGTTGAACTCATAAAGGATGATATTTCTTAAAGGCTCCATAGACACGTCCATGTTTAGAAGCTTCAAAGCAATACGAATTGGTTAATAAATAATTGAACAACAAAATTACTGTTGACACCAACACAACCTCATGGTAACATGTCCTGTTGCCTTTCACGTATTTTAACATCACAAAAGTATCTCACTTATACATGTCAGATTTCGGACATTACTTATCGAATGACCTGATGTTTGTATAATAAATTCTTTCTTTTATCGCGGTGCTGTTGTTATTGAAGACGTTCTGTTCCTATTGTTGCCGTCGTCACTGCTGCTGGACACGATATTATTAACGGCATTTCAGTTTGGGATATTGTAGTTCCTAATACTGTCCTTCTCTGCAGTGTTCCCGTTTTTAGTTGTAATGGTGAATGTAAGAATCATTATCGCCGCTTTCAAACGCTTCTATTTCTCCTCTCGTGTAGCCTGATTCACAACGACACTGCGATGCCTGACGCTATACAAGATCATGGGGGATGAGAAACAAGATATTTGGAAATATAACCCTACAAAGGGGTGGGGTAACAAACTTATCATTAAGTATCATGGTTTGTTTCGTAACAAAATACAAGAAAATAGCAACGATAACTTTCTAAAAGGTCAAACGAATAATACTTGTTACCAAACTTGTCGAGCAAACTGAAACAAATCTAGACATGTCAGCACTTAATAAAACCACAGCAGCAATAATAATAATAATAATAATAATAATAATAATAATAATAATAATAATAATAATAATAATAATAATAATAATGATGATGTTATGATTATTGTCATTATCATTATTGTTATTGTGATTATTATTACAATTCATTTTATTCTTATTAATAGCGAAATATTAATAGTAATGATACAAATGGAATGATAATAATAGTAATAATAACAGCAATAATAAATTTTAAAAATATACATAATTAAAGCTACATGAATTATTATTATCATCATCATCATTATGAATATTGTTATAAATCTTTCTTCTTCTTCTTCTTCTTCTTCTTCTTCTTCTTTTTCTTCGTCTTCTTCGTCTTCTTCGTCTTCAATTATTATTATTATTATTATTATTATTATTATTATTATTATTATTATTATTATTATTATTATTATTATTATTATCATTATTATTATTATTATTGTTGTTGTGGTTGTTGTTGTTGTTGTTATTATTAACATTGTTATTGGCGCCGGGAATGCTGCTACTGCAGACTAAACACAAAAACCATATAATATTCAATATTTGGTTAGCTAATGATAATATTTCAACGATGGAATTCAATTTCAGTTGTAACACTTTTAATAATGCACATCACGATTTACAACAACAACACAAGCAAAAACAACAAATCAACAACATCAACAAAAACACAACAACCAAAAACCAACACCATTACCCCCACCCACCCATCACCACC
>NC_068989.1:93761595-93763677 GCF_001194135.2 Octopus bimaculoides
ACCACCACCACCACCACCACCACCACCACCAAGAACAACAAGTATAACGATAGGAAAAATATGTAGAGCAACATCACGAAACTGAAACACGTATAGTGCACCACTGAAAGAATTCTGTGAGTTTGTGTTCTCGTAAGTTTGTATGTGCATGTGTGAGTGTATATACGTATGCGTTTACGTATGTATACACGCACATACTCTCACACACACGCACACACGCACACACATATGCATGCAGAAACGCACACATGATACTAGAGTTTGAATAACAAAGGAGTACAGTAGTTCGTTGGCGTAAACGATGACAATATAAATAGCGATTACTGAAATATCAATAATGATGATGATGGTGATAATGATGTCGATGAGAATGATAATGATAATAGTGATGGTGGTGGTGACGACGATGATGATGATGATGATGATAATGAAGATGATGATGTCTGTGACGAGGATGGTGGTGCGGGGGTGAGGATAAAGAAGAGTGTTGCGATGAATATAACGATAAATCTTAGTTGATGTTTAAAACGGTGATGATGTTGAGAATGCCTGTCATGAAGGTACCCCCGTTATTAAAGAGATTAGGGTGACTACGACAGAGATGATAACAATTTATATTTGTAGGATCCCTATTATTATTATTATTATTATTATTATTATTATTATTGCCTTTGCACATCTTCTAATGCTGGAGGTGTAGTGCAGTGTCAGCTATTCACTACCAGTGAACTGAGGTAACACCTCTTATTTTTCGAGCAGCACCCGGAGTTTTCGAGCGGTTCCAAGCAGTGATGCTTTCTGCAAGTGCTCCATCCCTATTGCAGCCCCCTATTTGTTCCATGTACTTCTCAAGATTTTTACTCACTGTTCCCAGGGCTCCGACAACTATTAGTACTACCACCACTGAAATGCATGAGGACAGATACACTCCTCTTTGATAGAACTCTGACTTTCTTCAAATTTCGCTTGGAAAGGAAATTCAGGGTGGAGATGGAAGTGCTGTCCTCGAGTGAGTTTAAAGAAAGGTGGGTGAGAGTTGCAAAAATGGCAAGAGTTGATGGTACGTCTCTAAGCGTACACCTGTGAGTCGGAGAGAAGGAAATAAAGAGGGCTCTTGCTCTTGGTGTTCAGGGAAATCCCGGACAGTGGGATTATTATTATTATTATTATTATTATTATTATTATTATTATTATTATTATTATTATTATTATTATTATTACGTATTAATGTTGTATATATTATATCTTGCGATTTGGTGACAACAAGTCTCCTCAAATTATTATTGTATTATTGTCCAGTCCACCCCCAACGTGTTTTGTGAAGCTTTAATGTTGAACAAAGACGAAATTACGATTATCATAGACGAGTTGGTTGAATGGTTGGCATGCCGGGCTAAATGCTTACAGGCATTTAGTCTTCACGTTCTGTGCTCAAATTCCACCGAGGTCAACTTTACCTTTGATCCTTTCGGGGGTCGATAAATGAAGTAACATTTGAGTACTGGTGTTAATGTAATCGACTGGTCCTCTTCCCACCAAATTTCAGACCTTCTGCCTAAAGTAGAAAGGATTAGGCTCCGCGTTGTTATTATTATTATTATCATTATTATTATTATTATCATTATTATTATTATTATTATTATTATTATTATTATCATCATTATTATTATTATTATTATCATTATTATTATTATTATTATTATTATTATTATTATTATTATTATCATCATAATTATTATTATTATTATCATTATTATTAATATTATTATTATTATTATTATTATTATCATCATTATTATTATTAATATTATTATTATTATCATTATTATTATTATTATTATTATTATTATCATTATTATTATCATCATCATTATTATTAGTATGATTATTATTATTATTATTATTATTATTATTATTATCAACATTATTATTATTAATATTATTATTATTATTATTATTATTATTATTATTATTATTATTATTATTATTATTATTATTATTATCATTATTATTATTATTATTATTATTATTATTATTATTATTATTATTATTATTATTATTATTGTTATTGTTATTTCTTTA
>NC_068989.1:93765253-93768963 GCF_001194135.2 Octopus bimaculoides
ATATATATATATATATATATATATATACGTATATACAATCATACATATATACATGCATACAATCACTAACACAGACACACAGACACACACATATATATTCACTCATACATACACATACACGTATATATATGTAACTTGTACGATATGTATATGTATATATGTATATATATATATATATATATATATATGTGTGTGTGTGTGTGTGTGTGTGTGTGTGTGCGTGTGTGTGTGTGTGTGTATAAATATACATGTATGTATAAATATATATATATATGTGTGTGTGTGTATATGTATATATATTTATGTATGCATATATGCATACACACACGCGAGCACACACATACACACACAGACATATACATACACATATAGCTGTTGTTGAAATATTTGACTGAATCGAAATGTTATTGTGTGGTTATATATTTAGAGTTTGCGCTTTATACTCTCCCCCCTCTGCCCCCTCCCAACTCCCCCTCTCTCTCCTTCTGTTTCACTCTTTCAAATTTTCTTTTTGCCGGCCGCCATTAATTTCATGCACAAGCTTGGGCTACTTTTGTTTGTTGAAGAATACTGGTATATAGATATGTGGCGTCATGGATTGCAATCGGAAATATCTGCGAGGCAAACATTGGCAACAAAAGCAGTCATGCACTGCAGTTTTTATTGCATCACGAGCTAACTGCAAAAAATAATAAAAAGCCATGAGTTGAAGCGTGCGAGATGCTGCCGAAAGCTTAAATTGAAACTTCAATGAAGTGGAATCACATGGCTTGTATGAAACCATGTGATTGTTACAATAGATTTGGCGTTTATTATGACAAATATGCTTCGAGTTATTAGTCAAGTTATTGTTACACTGAAGTGATGAGTTTTATGATGCTGCATGTTGCTTGACTCTTTTCTTGCCATTGTTGTTGTTGTTGTTGATACTCTTGCAGTTGCTACCATTGTCTATATTGCAGATGTTGGTATTCCAATTGTTGTTGGAAAGTGTGTTAGTTAAAGTATTGTTTACAAAATATATTGCCATATATGGGCATCTTAGAAACAGATCATAGCAAAGTGAGTTGATCATGTAGAAAATGAATAACAGAATAAAAAGAAGGAATTAAAACAAGGAAAATGAATGACGAAAAAAGAGGAGGAGGGATGCAAGAATGGAAGAAATAACGCAGAAATATCAGAATAAAGAAATAAATGTAAACAAAAACAGAACTGAAGAAAAAAAAACTGTTATTCCTTTCAATCAAAAGATTCTATGAGCTCACCTCTAGGCAGATAATAGATAAATCTCCTTTAGTGTCTATTCAATAGAACTTAGCAAATAAGAAAAAAAAATATCAGGAAACAAAAGACCAAAACAAACAAAACACCAAAACAAACAAAACACATCAACTCACCACGAAATTCTGGCATTTATTCAGCTCTACTTGCAATGTTTTCCTCATATTCTAGCATAAAAATATTCTTTTCAACTGAGAAGTCTTAACCATATTCAAATATGATCTTGGGAAGAATTTACAGATAATATTTTAACAGAAATGTAGTTTTTTGCTATTACAAGGGGTCCATTTCCTTGATATGAAGTAACAACAAAAAACACAATAAACGAGTCTTATTTCCTGAACCTTTAAGCAAGGAATTCGACTTAAAATTTAATATTCTGTGTATAAGTGCAAAAAAAAAAACAACAAAAAACAAGAAAAAGAAACGCAAAGTTTTGCAGTAATACGGTGAGGGTTCATACCCTAATATTCTAAATATTCAATACTATTTCTTCTATAGATTAATTTTTAAAAATAGATGTTAGAGATCAGATGGTGTGGTATAAGGCATATATTTCGAACCGTTGCTGCTTCTGTCAGTTCAAATGTTTTGATCAGATACGAAGGAATATAGTTTTCGATAAGTGTAAAGATTAATTAATAAAATGTTCTTTTAAAAGATACAGATAGACGTGGATGAGATTTGAAATCCGTAACTAATAACTTCTTGCTAAATCCTGCAATGGTTCACAAGCACGTGCGCGCGAGCACACACACACTCAAACACACACACGGACACACACGGATACACACGGACACACACACACACACACACACACACACACACACACACATGGACACACACACTTATATTGCATTCCATATCGGCCACCTCTGATAAACGTAGGATTATATAATCGGGTTATTATCTAACACTCCGGTGTACACCTAGCGCGCAACCGATTGGTAGGATCGACCGTGATGGATATATAATACTGTACACTTAGGATTATATATATGTATATATATATATATATGTAAGGTCAACAGGTGAGATCTAGTGATGCTCAATAAAGAAAACACGTAGTGGTGTTCAAATGGTTTGTACATACAGTCCGAATTCTTTATCGAGGGCAAAGTCCACAGGGTAAACAGTGGCTATAAGCGAAATTCAGTTGAACTGATATGAACATAGGGAAGCAGATAAACATGCTTGGACTTGATATACACAATATATATATATGTGTGTGTGTGTGTGTACATGTAAATATTTAGGAATATATATGAAGTGACGCAAAAACTGAAAATATTCAGAAGATGAAAAAAACTCGTGTGCAAGCATATCGATGTAAACAATATCGAACATACATGCATAACCTACTCACACACGCACACGCACACACTCACACACGCACGCACACTGACACACACACGCGCGCGCGCGCGCGCATAAGTATATATATATATGTATATACATGGTTGGAATGTTCCATCAAAGACGACGTATGAGCGTTCAACTTTTCCCGATCGACCTACAGAAATGCTGTATTCACAGAAATCAAATGTTCGTACTGCACATTAGCTCGCTCTTTCCATCAAACCTTCGTTGTGTGAACAGATGCACCGTGTGTCACGTGTCAAGTGTCAAAGTGATCGCAGAGGAACGTGAAATGATGTATTTTGCTGAAGAACACAACTCAATACCCAGTCTCGGAATTGAAATAACGAGATGGCGAAATCGCGAGTACGACATCCTCAACACCAGTCTAAGTGCCTTCACACACACACATACACACACACACACACTCACTCACATACTTGCAGAGGAAGAGAGAGAGGATATTATTAACCGTTACAAATAATACGCAACTGAATTACATGACTAGGTAGTCGGTGACTATACTGGCAACCACACTAATCCCTGCAAAGAGGCTGATCTTTGGACAAAACTGCAGGATAAAAAGATACAAGGTAAGTTCAAAGGCATACAAACTCATGAGACTCATATGCCATCTCATTCTCTGCAAATATGGTTGTTTGAAATTTTTTCTGAATCTTAGTTACCTTTTAAGAGGAAAAGTGTGAAAGAAATCAGCCTGAAATCAACCCTGCATTTGGATTAGCTGCCAGTCATCTTGAAACGCTTGTCACTGATACTTAGAGAGTGAGAAAAATGTCCAAGCGTATGTCACTTTAACCCAATGCCGTACAAATGCTTTATTTTATCTGCATCGTCTTGTCTCTCTATAAAAAGTCCTTTGGTGATGGTAAGAGTCAGGTCAGAGTAAACAGACGTAAAGGTGATTATCGAGATAATGGAGATAAATTAGTATGGCTTTCATCCTTCAAAATGAGAGGATCATCGTCGTCATCATCACTTTCAACATCGCTGTCATCATCATACGTGTGTGTGTATATATATATATATATATATATATATATATA
>NC_068989.1:93768973-93775435 GCF_001194135.2 Octopus bimaculoides
TGTGTGGGTGTGTGTGTGTGTGTGTGTGTGTGTGTGTGTCTGTGTGTGTGTTTGTGTATGTTTGATGTTTGTGTGTATGTATATATGTATTGTCGTGCTCTCCGTTATTCTTTTCATCTTCCTGACCTGACACAGAAATATGCCATTGGATTTCATTTTCCCTCGGCTCAAAGACATGTGTAACATTCATGCCAAATTTCTCGTTTTAAGTTCGTAATTAAAGAATTTGCTTAAGATTCTTCAACTCGTAATTGAGACAGAGGTTCAGACATAGCAGCTGTTTTCCAAGAGAGAAACAAATTAATTTCATAAAATTCATTCGAAAGAAACGAGAGACAAAGTAAACAAAACGATAAAAATGAAAGAAAAAAACAGCGAGACAGAGATTTAAGTGTAGGTGTAGTATTTAATGGACGTAGAAGCTTAAGATGCATTACATGTGATATGAAATACATGCATATTAATGAAAGTGAGAGAAGTTTGAAACTATGCGTCCATAAATTTGTTTTAGGATCAGGGAATATTAAACTTCTGTCATTTTCAAAGTGTTGTTAGATTAAGTTTGTCAAATATAAAGATTGATAGAACACAATGGCCGTTCCATTTTGCAGGTTCTGAATAAATATAACACGCAACGAGATAAAATAAACTGTAGTGATCGATCAGAATACAAAGTCAAAGATATACAGCTCGTAATATTTAATGTTATCGGGTCTTATGTTTGGAGTGATGGCGAGGTTTACTAAGCATAACAAATAAAAATTACTAAAACTACATTCCAATGTAAGATTCATCTGGAAAATTATAATGTAACTGATTGGATTAAAATAAGAAATGAAGTTGTTTATCAGTTATTTAAAAAGGTTTCAATAAACAATTGCAGGCCTGACTGTGTGGTAAGAAGTTTGCTCCCCAACGACAGGGTTCCGGGTTCATTTCTACTGCGTAACACGTCCGGCAAGTGTCTTTTGCTATAGCCTTTGGCCGAATGAGGCTTTCTGAGTGGATTTGGTTAACGAAAACTGAATGAAGATCGCTGTGCGTGTGTGTGTATATATATATATATATATATATATATATATATATATACACACAGATATATATGCGTGTCATTGTCTCTGTGTTTGTCCTGCCCCCCTCGCTTGACAACTGGTGTTGGCGTGTTTACATCCTTGTAGCTTAGCAGCTTGATGAAAGAGGCTCATAGAATAAGTACCAGGCTTAACGAAAGAATAAGCTCTGGGATCGATTCATTCGACTAAACATTGTTCTAAGCAGTGCCCCAGCATGGCCGTAATCTAATGACTGAAACAAGTAAAAAGATAAAATCTCCAACGTGTAATTGTATTCATATTTCATGTTATAATGCTAGAGTGAGCTGCGAAGACGTTCTTGAGTTTCCATTGTTGCTAATCTGTATGCCTGCCATGCAACATTCGGCAGCGAACCCATTCAGGTGTATTGCTTTCTAACGAGCCAAGTAGCACTATGTCGTCTACAAATATCTGCTGTCCTATCCTACACACACCGATTGTGATAACACTTGTATGATTGATGCGCAGTTCATAAAAGGAGAGGTGACAAAACGCAACCCTGTTCAAGTCCACATCCACGTTGAAATGCTTTGACGTAGCCTCGCTTACCCAAACACAAATAACGGCATTCGCATAAGAACTTCACAGCAACAAGAATTAGTTCAAGTGTAGAGTCCTACAAGGTTTTCTGATAAGATGACAGAAGCTTCAAGCTTAACCAAACGGCAGTAGACCTAAACCTTGGACAAAAAATAGCAAGATGGTTGGATAATATCCAAGTTTGTTGTGCTTAGGAATCGAGCCTGGAAATGTGACAGGTTCTTCTGGAAGATCACTATGGAGGCAATAGATGAGGACTCTAAAAACCTCACTACGACCAACCCAGGTATAGTGGGTGGAGAAAATGGCTGGTTTGGTGGATAATGGTAGAGAGAGAGAGAGAGAGAGAGAGAGAGAGAGAGAGAGAGAGAGAGAGAGAGAGAGAGAGACTAGTATACGGAATTTGAAATTTCATTTCTATTAGACTAAGTAAAATGGTAGAAATGCTGGTTGATAGTAAGTGGTACTATTTCTCTTCATTAGTAGTGTAGAGAATAAGAATGCTTTCGCAGTTGGTAACATAAAAGAAACAGTCGAAAGAGCACAAGAAAATGAAGAAATAACTAATCGTCTTGGAAGAAACCGTAATCTTTTGAGCAAGAAGTGTAAGATGCAGGACTGGTAGCATCTATCGAAGAGCATCTGAAACTTGCAATAGAGCATGACTTTTATTGTATCAGAGAGTGGTGAATAATCTTGAAAGCAGATATAATTACATTTATTCGATAAAAAGAAATAACAAGATTAAATAAATTCTGTATGTTTCTATTAAATAAATTCTTTCTGGTGTCTCTTGATTTAAATCTATTTTCACAACTCCATTCAATAGAAAGAATAATCAATTTCCCCTTCTTCTTCTTCTTCTTCTTCTTCTTCTTCTTCTTCTTCTTCTTCTTCTTCTTCTTCTTCTTCTTCTTCTTTTTCTTCTTCTTCTTCTTCTTCTTCTTCTTCTTCTTCTTCTTCTTCTTCTCCTTCTTCTTCTTCTTCTTCTTCTTCTTCTTCTTCTTCTTCTTCTTCTTCCTCTTACCCGTCTTCCTCCTCCTCCTCCCCCTCCTCCTCCGTCTCCTATTCCTTCTTCATTTTCAGCCTCTTTTTTCTTCTTCTCTTTCTCCTGCTCCTCGTACTTCATCTTCTGGCCCTACTTCGTCGCCTCCTTCTCACCCTTATTCGCCTCCTCCTTCTTCTCCTTCTCTTCCTTCCCTTCCCCTCACCTCCTCCTAGGTCTCTTCTCCTTCCTTTGATTCTCCTGCTCATCCTTCTCCTTCCTTTGATTCTCCTGCTCATCCTTCTCCAACGTTTCTTCCTCCACTTCTACCTCCACTTTCTCCATCTCCTCCTCCTCCACCACCTCCATCTCCACTCTGCCCTCTCTTCATGCTCTCCCACTCCTCCTCCTCATCATCATCATCCACATTATCACCTCCTTCTTCTTCTTCTTCTTCTTCTTCTTCTTCTTCTTCTTCTTCTTCTTCTTCTTCTTCTTCTTCTACACTATACTTCTGCCATCTGACATTTTCTTATTTTGTCATAATCTGTGAATGCACGAGCTTCAGTTACACTATTTTAGATCTTAATATTAAGCAGAATGACGTCGACTGGTAACCGATTGAATACCAAGTATAATAAAAGTCCTTAGAACATTATTCCAAAGCCATTATTGAATTGTATTATCAGTGCTGACTTAAAGCTTATTTCTTTAATATGTTTGATGTTAGCTAAGCTTTCCATAGAATCCGAAATAATGGAGATAACACACCGATATAAATTGAAATAGTTCGTAAAAGCTAAAGCTAGTTAGAACATAGTTACAAGTATTCTGTGAGTGGAATCTCTCTCTTCGAGAGAGATTCGTTAATAGTTGTGGATTAACTACAACACAGATGTTTGCCAAAAGTCTGACTGCAGAACATAGCATCTTGTTTTTTTTATTATTGTACGCCGTTAGCCATGCCATTACCCAAAGGTCCCACCCAAACATTATGATGTTTTTAAGTTATAACATGATAGATATTTTTTGTTTCCTGTAATAAAAACAAATCATATAAGTATTTACATGCACATGCGGCGGCCTTCCCCTGCGGTGGGTTGAGCTAGCAGCGACCGACAAGTTTATCTCGTACCTCACCAATGATGATCACATCCGACGGCAGTCGAGGCTGTAATGGACGTTCACTCTCAGTTGCACTGCCGAAGATCATACGGAAGCCCGATTGTGCTTCCACGTGCGCCTTTAACAAGCCAACCACGTCTTCTGTTTTCCTCTATTTGCACCAGCTTGAGAGGGGACCCGGCTAGACTGCCTTGCGAATGAATCACACCGATCACACCGAATGCTGACGTAGAATATGGCCAAGTCACCATACGCAAGGATGGTCCAGATGACCACTTGTAAAATAGTACTTTGGTGCGAATTCTTGCCTCCAGTAGCGACCAGACTGACTTCATACAAATGTACCGCGTTGAGTGCCAAATTAACACCTGACATTTTTTATGCATTAAAATAAAGTCGGTTGTTATGGAAGGGTCAGCTTCTTAAGGGTTAAGACACTGCGTCATTTGATGGAATTGATCTTCAGTATGAATATATGTCGATAGAAAATCTCCGAGGGGGAGGCCTGATGAGAAGGAATTAAATAAAGATATTATTTATTTTATGAAATGGTTATCGAGGACCTAGGAGATGAGACAGTAAAGAGAAAATTGCCTGTAATGGATCGTTTTATATACGGGTTGTATACGAGGAGCTAATTTTCACAAGTAGAGGTTTTGAAGTCGTGAAGGACAGACCGTGTGAGTTTGAAATCTGTTGGTGAATGAGGGATTCGTTTACAAACCAACCAACTGGATATGTTTTGAAATAAAGTTTAGCGCATTTGTACGTATCACAACCCAACTGGGTATCATTTTTTTCTGTATGCAGAAATACAGCACCTAAGGACCTGCAGCATTTGCTGGTCTTGATCTAAATATTGTATTGAATGAAAAGTTTTGCAATATTTTGGCAACTTATTTCTTTATTTCGTCAATTAACAAGAAAAACAGACAATCATTCCAAGTAGATGCGATCGTGCATAAGTAGTGGTTAAGCAAGGGCTAGCTACCACAACCTGTCGCCAAACATAGGGCGTTTCAATCACACATTGTGCTGAAAAAATGCCTGGCATTGGTTAGCAGAAAGTCAGTTTTTCAGCACCAAGACAATGCAAGACCTCGACCACTCTGACGACCCGGAATAAACTCCAGAAATTGAGAGAACCGAATTTATACCACACTCTGCATATAGTCTGCACCAGGCTATCCCTGATTATTACTCATTCCCATTCATGACTCACTTTCACTCCATCAACCAAGAGTCGGAGTAAGCTATGGTGAAGGAGATATTCGCCTCGAGAAAAAAACAACAACAACAAAAAGCAACTGGTATCAGCATGGGATCAAAGGAATGGCAGAAAGGTAACTTCACACGGCGCAACACGTTCACCTCTGCTCTGAATGCTAGGCTATTTTTGTTGGGACTTGACGAATACAGCAAATAAGTTAGCAAAATAATGGTTTCAAATTTTGGCACTAAGCCAGCAATTTCGGTGGGAGGGGATAAACTAATACATCTGTTTGTTGTTTACACACCCGTCTTCGTCTTTTGTATTGTCTTCTTTTGTAAATTCAAACTCTCTCTCTCTCTCTCTCTCTCTCTCTCTCTCTCTCTTCATATATATATATATATATATATATATATGACGGGCTTTCTTTCTGTTTCCTTCTACGAAAACCACTCAGAAGGTTTTGGTCAGCCAGAACCTATGGTATAAAAAAAGAAACCTACTGAATATGCAACGCAGTGGAATTGAATCCTGAACCATATGGCTGGAAAGCAAGCTTCTTACCAGACAACTAAAATTCTTATTTGAGGAATTGGCGAGAACGAAAACTATTTTTCTCAGGAGATATTCATCAGAGATTCTAATAGGATTTGATACTTTCAAGAAATTCATGTTAGTATTAAGGGCAGGATGCATCTTGTAGGTTAAATCTTAGATTTACTTTCTACAAACCATATTGGATTTAAAACAATCTTCAAGGTGATTTGATCATGAATATGGAGAAGTTACTGGAATAATTGGATTTCCACATGTTTCACGACAGCCATGAAGAAATGAAAGTCTCTTAGAAAGCCAGTCGGTTCATAGAAGAAGATAACATTCGACTGAATAATTAACAACAGTGACTGTTGGCTACATAAGTATAAAACATCCCCACGAAATATCATGTATGTGTATACGACTGCACAAGGTGATTAGCAGCTCTTTCGATCAAGCATACGTCGCATAAAAGGGGATAATTCTAGCTGTAAACAATCGATAATACGCCATTACTGACCATGACAATATATATATATAAATGCTTTTATTCTTTTAACTGTTTCAGTCGTTTGATTGTGGCCAAGCGAGGGCACCGCTTTTTAGTCGAGTAAATCGACCTCTGGACTTATTCTTTTCCAAGCCTAGAACTTATTCTGTCGGTCTCTTATGCTGAACCAGTAGGTTACGGGGACGTAAACACACCAACATCGATTGTCAAGCGATGGTGGGAGAACAAAGTCAAACGCACAAACATATACATATATATGTATATATACACAACGGGCTTCTTTCAATTTCCGTCCACCAAATCCGCTCACAAGGCTTTGGTCGGCTCGAGGCTATAGTTGAAGACACTTACCAAAGGTGCCACAAGAGTGGGGCTGAACCTAGAACCATGTGGTTGGTAAGCAAGATATTTCCCACATACCCATTCCTGCGCCTAATATATATATGTATATATATATATA
>NC_068989.1:93775842-93776335 GCF_001194135.2 Octopus bimaculoides
GAGTAACTTGCTTAACAACCACATGGTTCGGGTTGATTCCACTGCGTTGCCCCAGTACTAGGCTTCCAAAGAATAAGTGCTGGGGTCGATTTGCTCGACTAAAAGGCGGTGCTCCGGCATGGCCGCAGTCAAATGACTTAAACAAGTAAAAGGGTAAAAGAGGATATATAAGCCTAGTACTTATTCTATTGATCTCTTTTGCCGAACCACTAAGTTACGGGGACGTAAACACACCACCATCGGTTGTCAAGCGATGCTGGGGGACAAACGCAAACACAAACATACACGCACACACACATATATATATACACACATACGACGGGCTTCTTTCAGTTTCCGTCTACCAAATCCACTCACAAGGCTTCGGTCGGCCCGAGGCTATAGTAGAAGACACTTGTCCATGGTGCAACGCAGTGGAATCAACCCGAACCATGTGGTTGTTAAGCAAGTTACTCACCACACAGCCACTCCTGTATATGTATATATATATATA
>NC_068989.1:93776438-93782120 GCF_001194135.2 Octopus bimaculoides
ATATATATATGTTAATATTATTATTATTACTAGTAGTAGTAGTAGTAGTAGTAGTATATATATATATACATACACACACACACACACACAGACACATATATATATATATATATATATATGTATATACACATATACATATATATAGTTTAAATTTATAGAGAAACAAAACACGAAAACAGGTGTATAAATAACAAATTAGTTTATTAGTCTGACGCTCGAGAAAATGAAAAAGTCATTTACGTTCCGACCCTACGCTCTTGAACAGAAGCGAATAAGGGAAAATAAACAGAGAGAAAGTGGAAAGAAACTTGAAGATGTAAGGACAAGCATGGCGAATGATTAAAAAACGTTTGAAAGAAGAGGTTGAAAGAACGGGAGATAATACAGTACTGTGGATAGTATTTTTGGGGGTTTTCACATCAAGCGTCCAATCAAGCAGCCCCAAAGTTGTTATGAGTACTGGCACTGCAAACACATTGTGGGCCACTGTTTTCTTGAATGCAGAAAGTTCCGATTATGTTTGCAATTTCTTCACAAAGTTAACATTGAAAGCACCAGCACGAAAATAGTAATAGAAACTTTTATTGCATTGCCAGAAACGTCTGAATTTAAGTTTTCTAACATGATTTAATTTCGTGCACCATCTCAGTTCTAATGTTATCCAGCGTCACTTTTATATTTTCTCAACTGTGCGGCCAATATGAATACGACCGATATGGTCTATGATAATAAGCTCACTCAACTAACAAGCACTAAAAATTCTAAAAGATATTTTGTATTTTATGAATCTAAAGTTTTATGAATCTAAAGTTTCTAAAATTTAATTTTTTTTTTGTTACTCTGAAGGCAACTATGCCAATAATAAACAAACGAACTGGTTCTGTTTCACACCTGTGACTGTGTGGTAAGTAGCTTGCTTACCAACCACATGGCTCCGGGCTCAGTCCCACTGCGTGGTACCTATGGAAAGTGTCTTTTACTATAGCTTCGGACTGACCAAAACTTTGTGAGTGCATTTGGTAAGCGGAAACTGAAAGAAGCCCGTCGTATACATACATATATATATATATATATATATATATATATATATATAGCAGTTGGGCAAAAAAAGACCAGTAGAATAAGTACTTGGCTTAGAAAAAATAGGTCCTGGGGTCGATTTGTTCGACTAAAGGCAGTGCTCCAGCATGGCTTCAGACAAATAACCGAAGCAGATAAAAGACTAAAAGTGTAAAAGAGATTTTTTGATTAAGCATTTGTTTCATCAGTCAATCACATTTGCCAACGTTCTTCTGTTGTCATTCGCCACCTCATCATTAACAAGCTCTCTCTATTCCAGGTCGGCTTCAGGTCTGTCTGTCTCTATGTATGTATGTATGCATGTATGTCCCTTAGTTTACAGGTTTACGGCTTCACAAAAAAAAATAATAATAATATCGAAGTGATATAGAGCCAGCACTTGTGTTTATTATTGATTTAATGATCCTCTCGAGATACACCAGCATCAGTTTCAACACACGAGTTCACATCAAACATCTTGTAAACCGAATAGAAAAACGAAAAGAAATTCCAATATTTTTTGTCAAAAAGCTTCTATAAATGAATGTAAAAATGTTATTTCAATTATGAAATTTTCTAAGGTATTTTTATTCTTTGCACATCTTGTGAGATTTTATTATCGCTACCTTTTATGTATCCATAATTCTAAATCTTCATTTTTCTCCTTTTCTTCTTCGTTTTTGCTTCAAGTGACTAGCATGATCAAAATTTAAAATTTATATTAATATGTTTACAAATTTATTTATTTATTGGCAGACACTGGATATTAATTAAAAAGATATAGCAGTTAAAGAAGGAGCTAAACTTTTAATATAACCTCTTTCTCCACTTTCATAAGACAAAGAGATTTATTTAATTACATCACGTATTTCAACAGCTCGTTTAATGGTCAATGTTCTTTGAAATTAAACATATTCATATAAACTTAGTTAGCACGTTCATACTGCTCCTAATAGAATTTATGAATATTCATAATGGACGCACATACACAAACATGCATATATGAATAGCAAGTGACGCATGCGCATACGCGCACACAACGACACATACAGACAAGGAAATAATTTTGTATTTCCAGCTTGAAATCTCTGTTTGGATTACATAAGTAGATTATATAACACCGAGTAATAATTAGCCTCATATTCTTATTCCAAACCTCACTGTCTAGAATTCCTCGGAATGCCAACACTTTTCACCAAACAAACTATCCTTTTATTGCTCTACCAATAATTTGATATTATGATGTGTGTTTTTTTGTGTGTGCGCGCGCTCTTATATGAAGGCTGCTTATATGAAGCTTAATACTTCTTATACATACTTACCCACTTTAGGTTTCTGAAGTGACATAGAGGGGACAGAGATACGTACCCTGTTGCTCCAGTAATAATTATCATGATACCTGTCATAATAAATATAAAACTGAATCTACATCTTGGATACTGGATTTGCATGTCTGTATGTATAACATGTATGGATGTATGCATACATGTATGCGTGTATGTATGGATGTCGGTAGATAAGTTTAAAATATAAATAGTGAAATAAAACCAAAATTACATCAGTAAAGTTGACTCTCACCGCATGATTTCAGTAGACAGTACATTACTTGGCTACCATTGGAATATCAGGTGTTTTTGTTTTTTTCATTCAGGTTATAAGATTCTCTTTATGCATTTGTAGAATTAACTAGTTTCCACCGATTATTTAGAACATAAAATTGAATCTCAAAAAGATAAACTCAACTTGTTTCATTACTAAACTCTACCAAACATTGATAAAGCAGCGCATTATGTATTCTCCTAATCTTTACGATTGAATTAACCTTAAACATGATTTCTTGAATGTTAATAATAGAATATAATACTTTTAATATCATTTACATGACACTGCATTTTTCTCTCCCATTGTTTTTCATTTCATATATTTCCCCCTTTGACGAAAGATAATTATTTAATGTTCAATGCAAAGCATGGGGTAATGATTGGAATCTAAAGTTTAATATTAGTTATTTTGAAGAATCAGGCGGAAAGCTGGCCTAATCGTCAGCAGGTCGGACAAAATGCTTCCGGCTCTTTACGATCTGAGTTCAAACGCCATTTAAATGTCTTTTCAACGAGGGTAGTTCATGTAAAGAGATGAGGATTGATTTTGATTTAGTTATGCTGAAACCAATAATTTGAGTTATAATTCTTCTAACACTTAAAGCCTTCTTATAGTTAGAAATACAATATATCCGCACTTTTAATTTCTGCATTTCAATGCTGTATGTTTCTTGAAGTAGTTTTATCAAATGTAATTTTTCTTTTCGCCGTCAAGTACAATAGTTTGTTGAATTACTTTCATATTAGAGGTTATTGTTTATTGGTCAATGAAACGCATGATGAGCCGGATAGAATACCACAGGTGTATTTTTTCAGACTATCGATGCTACAAGTTCAAACTCAGCTAAGGTCTTCTTTGCTTGTCATCCCTCTGGGCCGATAAAAAATGTTTAGTAGATTTGCGGAATTGTAAGAATACCAGTTCAGGTAATTTGCGCTACACATTCCGACTCTCAACAAGTTATTTTTTGGGCGAAATACTTAATTCGGTACCCAGTTTAGAAGCGCCCACTTGCAGCATGGGTACCTTTAAAGAAGACCACTTTGTTTCAAGCATTCAGAGCAGGTCTCTGGTTTGAGAAACAGTTCTTCTTTTCATCCCAAATGTCCCGGCTGCCCTGCCAATATGTCATGAACATTCTTTTCATTTGTAAATAAAAAATAAATAAGAAAATCAAGTGAAACATTACATTCTATTAAAGTCCAAGATTCTGTTTTGTATTTATTCTAAGTGAGGGTGCGTGGCTGATGGGTTAGGATATACGGCTTACGATCGCAGGGCCATGAGTTCGATTCCCGGCGGCGCGTTGTATCCTTTAACTTACGTTGCCCCTGTTCACTCAACAGGTAAAAATAAGTTATACTTCTATTCAATGGGCCGTCCTTGTCATATTGTGTGTCACGCCGAATCTACCATGATGACTACTTTAAGAGCATGTTTATTGTTGGACGTTAGCCTGCGATTGGTACAGTAATAACCGTCCAGTAATAGAAATTGACTCTCTTCAATCGAACTCTCATTCAGAGCCCCAATGATCGAATACTAGCGACACGCTGGAAACTCGGAGTAACAAGTATTCAGAATCAAACTGTTTTGATCTAAACATGTAACTCCCAGCAAATATGATGAGTGTCCTTCTTTCGTTTGTCTACGCACTCTTATAGCACGGCTTAGTGGTTTGGGGGTTGTACCCACGATTGCGAGAGCGTTGGTCCGATCCCCAGGCCAGAGATATGTTGTGTTATTGAGCAAAGCACTTCCTTTCACGTTACTCTGCGATCGTTTCGATATATGACATGCGGTACCCGTTGCACCAGTACAGGTAATGTCGACCTGATGGAGTGATTGAGCTTATGTCTACATAAACATTTGATCACTATGAACATAAACAGACAGTCTGTGTGGTTGTTGGGCATGAAATTTTCGAACCTTCAAACGTCGTCTAACAACGGGAGAGTCCATCATACACACACACACACACACACACACGCGCGCGCGCGCGCGCACACACACACATATATATATATATAATTATATAAATATAACTATAATCAAGATCGCTGGCTTGCCAACGCATATACACTAGAAGTAGATGCCAAATATCTACAAGCCACTTTAAATGTGTTCTCTATTTTATTAAGAAAACAAGACCGAATGCAAAGTAAAGAGCAAGAAAACTCACAAAAAAGCGCCCTTAATTATAATTATAATTTTTATAATTATTAACTTAAATTTTTTTTTACCGATATGGTGGTTTGTTATACGCTAGCTACTGATATAATCATTTTAATGATTCTATCTTCAACATATATATATATTTATATATATACATATATATATATATATATATATCTATATCTATCTATATATATATAAATCTGTATATATAATGTTTGTTTGTACCTAAGTGTGTTCGGCTCATTTTATTTAAACATAGACAACAGAGTGTTGCTTGAATAACTCGTTATTATATCAATTAGAAACAGTTCTTACGTGTATAATATGTTTTAACCATTTAAACTTTCAAACAAGTAAATATTACCTTTATTACTCATACAGAGTAAATCAGAGAAATATGTTTATATCCGAAAGTTTATCCCAATCGATTTATATTAACGGAACCGACGGAAGGCTGAATGTATTACGAGTTATTTCTCTATTTATATATTTATGTTCACGCAAATATATTGCTATGTATCATAAAAATGTTTTCGCCCAGTCGTCTAAGACACCACCCTCTGACATTTCTCGTTAATCAGTTCATATTATCTATCTATCTATCTATCTATCTGTCTATCTATCTATCTATCTATCTATCTATCTATCTATCTATCTATCTATCTATATATCTATCTATTTATCTATCTGTCTGTTACATAAATAAAGGCAAGCAATTACAATTCATATTTATCCACAGACAAACAAACAGACACATATAAATATATATTTACATACATATATGCGAGGGCGCGTGCGTGTATATATATATATATATATATATATATATATATATATATATAT
>NC_068989.1:93782360-93786728 GCF_001194135.2 Octopus bimaculoides
TGTGTGTGTGTGTGTGTGTGTGTGTGTGTGTGTGTGTGTGTACGTATATATAATATTACAGTCTATATGATTCTACAGCCTTCCTACAAGAAATAAAAAAAATCAGAAGCAAATTATCAACACGGAACATAATTTTTATAATGGGAATATTTAATGTACAAATTGTGTAACACGCGTTGATAGATAGCAATGAAAGAAGAGAGATTTTGATTGAGACCCAAACAGTTTTATGGGAGATCGTTGCGTCTTTCCTTAGCATTTTAATTTGTAATATTATTGAGAATCAATTGTAATGGTTTGTTAGACATACAATAGAGCATCGACGCTTTTACAGTTCTACATGCAAAAGAGTTGTCCAAATCTCCGAAGCCCTAGCGTGCCTTTTTCATCCATCGGTTGTGTCAATAAAATAAGTAACAGTTATTTGATAGACTAGATAAAATTGATTCTGCGCCTCATTTGGTCTTGAATATCTCACAGTACTTTAAATACTGCATGCTATGTTAAACCTTGAAGCCTAATAGCTTAGACGATCAAAAAACTCCACCATGCTTCCATAATTTTTGCCCACAATAACCAATGTTTTGTTGGTTTTCCAAATATCAGTTGTATCATTATCAAAAAGAAAAATGTACTCTGTCACTGTGAGTAAATGACAGTGAATACTAAAACTGTGTCTTAAGGAACACAAATTTGTGATTTTGCAAGCATTTGAGTATATAAAGTTCACTTCAATACCAAATGAGCCCGCGTACAATCGCCTGTCTAGTGTCGTCGGAAAATGTTTTTAATATATAGACGTATATGTTGGTAAATATATTATTGAAATAACTGTGCTACATAATGCCTGTTTAACTTGACTGAAGGCCATAAAACACGTTTAGCAAAAAAGTGCTTAGCATTCTGAACTGATTGATATCACTGCAAAAATCTTATACGCTCATCTCATTGTGACCGACGTGATATATCGGGAGCATGGAGGTCTTAAGATTTGAACTACGAATGTAGTGTCATATAACCTTATATTATCTTTCAGTCAGGACGGAAACGGCGTCCATAGCCACTTATGGGGTCACTGAAATTGATAAAATAAAAACCCAGAATTATCATACTGAAGGCCTGAATTAAATGCTGTCTGGGAAGAGGACTCCACTGCAGAGAAAGAGAGAAAGAGAGTGTTGCAGAACCCGAATACCGACTGAGTCTGTTAGAAAAGAGGCTGTCATCAGTTGAACTCAGAGCTTAATGAGCTGGAATAAACACTAGAAGACAACAGACTCGTAGTCTCTTGCAGTTCCCTGAATTGCCCTTGATTAGAACATCTTATGTAACCCGAAAGAATTAAAGCCCAAGGTGATATCGATGGTATATAAACTCAAAGAGTTGTTAATCGTAACGAATACCGCAAAGCAGCCTCTCTGACTCTGGCAGTTAATCCATGAATCAAATGTTCTATTCACTGATGAAGCCTGATAACAGATTTTTCAATGAAGACATGAAGCCAAACTTTTTTTTAAGTCGATGAAATAGTTCGAATAATAGTCTGGTAATTATTTTAATGCTCCTGGAAGTAGCAAAGACCAAGTAGAACCAGACGGATGTGAACGCATAACGCAAAAGCATGCACATTAATATGGTGCTCTTTCCCTATTTCGGTACTCCACTCAATTTCGAACGTTAAATTTTAATTCTTGATAATGATTTAATAAAAAATATTAAGTGTTACTGGGTTGATAATATAAAATATCAATTTATACAACAAACTGTAACATTCCGTGAATTCAGACCTACAACTCAAACGAAACATTAACTGTAGAATTGCAGACAATTCTTATCTCTCCACCATTTTATAATAACATGTAAACACACAAAACAGTAAGTGTTGAGTCGATAAGGAGAAAACAAAAATAAATAAATACGCTATCCAAACAGATCAATATAAATCTAACAGACAACAAAGCAATGAATATTGGTTACATAAAAATGAAACTATGACTGATGCTTAAATACAATCAAATAACTAATTATTGCCTCAGTTTTCTGATTCGAAAAAAGAAGGAAAAACGAAAAGAGGAAGGCGTAAACGAGAGATGAACATATGGAATTTTGATCCATATGCAAACTGAATGAAATGAACTGGCGCTGGTGTGAGTCAGAAAGAGTTTCCAAGCAAGACATAATAACGAGATAATTGTTATAAACGTCTACATAAATCACATTATGCCGAATCAAATTCTCTTTATGTTGGTATGGCTACGAGATCAAAGCAAATACATACCAGAATGTTCAGCAGAGTGAAGTATGAATTCTTCTGATTTTCCTTCACATTGTAGGTTCATAGGCGTTGCATTTTACTTCTACATAACAGCATTATATGAAGTTCAATACTGCTGTTTGTTACTGGTCGAACAAACTAATATAGAAATGGGTCTATCTTCGTTCTGATCGGTCTAATCATAGTTGTTTAATCTATATTCTAAACAAGAAGCAAGAAACTCTCACATGTAGACAGTTTGTTTATTGTGCAAACTAATTGTAACATTCAAGGATGTATTAGATTCTACAGAATGTCTTGAGATAACGAGATTACATAAGTAATACACTCGGCGAAAATCCTATAACACATACCTAGTAAATATATACTTTTAATACTTCATGAGTAAACCCAAAATGCATACAACAAAATATATGAAAACATAGAAGATTTACTGCGTTCAACGCTGTTACTAAGCTCTACCATGTATATTTCTATGTTTGTATAATTGTTTATGACTTTCGCAGAGTAATATTGTGTTATAAATACGTATTTTACCAGAGATACATATTATGCTACTCACATAACATGGAGCATATGTCATATGTAGTGAGAATAAGGACCAGATAGGCTACAAAAGTTTACATTAAATATGTAAGTCAAGTGAAAATAACAGCGTGTTACAATGTTGGAATATGGAGCGGTTTTCACCGAAATATGATCGAGAGAAGGACAAAGATTAAACTGATATCAATGAATCAGATATCAACATTTAGTCAGAAAGAACTTTTACGAATGCAAAAAATGCGCAGCAAACTGGAAGTGGTTTATCATCTTGTATACATGTACGTTTCTATGTGAATATGTATGCATGAATACACAGTCAGATGTATATGCATCTATCTATCTATCTATCTATCTATCTATCTATCTATCTATCTATATAATATATATATATATATATATATGTGTGTGTATATATATATATGTAGAGAGAGAGAGAGAGAGAGAGAGAGAGAGAGAGAGAGAGAGAGAGAGAGAGAGAGAGAGAGAGAGAGAGAGAGAGGGAGACACATATACGTATACACACAGACACATATATGTGTATGTGTATATATATATATATATATATATATATATATATATATATATATATATATGTATGTATGTATGTATGTATGTATTTTATGTATAGTTGTACAGATGATAAATCACTGTATTACATAGATACAGATAGTCCACAGCCCTTATATGGTTAGTTGGTTGGGTCATACCGTCATTTATTTTACATACAATATCATTTATTATTTATTTCTAGAAATAAATAACATTTCTTACGGAACTTTAGCAATATTTGTCTCAATATGAGGCTAACTTAGATAAGATTGTTTGCTCTTTTCTCTCTCTCTCTCGCTCTCTCTATTCTTACATACACATATATACATGTATGCGTGTGTATGTGCGCTTGTGTGACCGTCTCTGTATGTGTATGTGTATTTACGTATTTATATAGGCGCAGGAGTGGCTGTGATTTACGTAGCTTGCTAACTAACCACATGGTTCCGGGTTCAGTCCGATTGCGTGGCACCTTCGGCAAGTGTCTTCTACAATAGCCTCGGGCCGACCAAAGCCTTTTGAGTGGATTTGGTAGATGGAAACTGAAAGAAGCCCGTCGTATATATATATATATATATATATATATATATATATATATATATATATATATATATATATATATATATATATATATATATAGATACATATGTGTGTGTGTGTGTGTGTATGTATGTGTGTGTGTATGTATGTGTGTGTGTGTGCACGTATGTGTTTGTGTGGCCGTGTTTGTTCCCCATCATCGCTTGACAACCGATGCTTGTGTGTTTACGGTCCCGTAACTTAGGTGTTCGGCAAAAGATACCGATAGAATAAGTACTATGTTTACAAATAATAAGTCCTGGGGTCGATTTGCTCACTGCTCCTGCATGGCAACAGTCAAATGACTGAAATAAATAAAAGAATAAAAGAATATGTATATAAATACATGCACATGCGTGTGTGTATGTATGTGTGTGTGGGTGTATATATATGTATATATATATATATATATATATATA
>NC_068989.1:93786738-93788363 GCF_001194135.2 Octopus bimaculoides
ATATATATATATATATATATATATATATATATGTGTATGTGTGTGTGTGAAAATATATATATGTATATACATATATAGATACAATTATCTACACACACACACACATATGCGTGTGTGTGTATGTGTGCTTGTTTGTGTGTGTGTGTATGTGCAAGAGCGCATGTGGACGCAATGTTAGCTCTCAGGTTACATAGTTGAATTCGCAATCCTAGAAAAAAATTCCAAACAAATATTTACTTGCTCTGTTACAAATAATTAATTTCAATGCCTTAATTATGTTATTAATGGCGACACTTTTTTCCTATGAACCAACCCATAATAATATACGAAAACCTGTTCTAATTAACCCGAATTAAAATTAATTTGATATGTGAATTATATTTTAATGATTCATCTTCCTTATTTTCGATTTATTCTTTAATTTTCTTGTAATCACACCTTTGCTAATTACTTCGAAATTTGCCTCAATTTTCTATTGCGGTCTATAATTTTCACTTCTAAAATAATGGGATTTATCCTTCATTTTTTAACAAATGTTTCATTTAATAGAATTCTATTTAACGGCTGTAATTTAATTCCTTTTATATTCTTTGAATATATTGTATGGAATAAAATTTGATTCAACGATTGCAAACCTGAAATTCCTAAATAATCTAAATTGGCCATGGTATTACTGCTCGTTCAGTTTTCTACTCTGAATCGGTTTGAACTTGAATTACCTTACACACTTCGATGCGACTTAATTCAGACACTAAGTACACACTAGAATCATCATCTCCTTGCAGACTTTACTTCACCAGCTTCTCTTTCCGCAACTATCAACCAAACCTATGAAAACGCTCGAGGTTAATAAGTAAAAGGAGGTAATCTGTCATCTCCCTCTGGGTCTGATTGTATATCGCGCCCAGAAAAAAAAAATATTGTGATACTATTGATGCTTTGAGGAGAATGTCTCCGGAGACAATTGCTCCCTTAATTGGATGATTACTTGATCAATCAATGAATCAGTGAAGCATGTAACCTGAATTCAGAAACGGACTCAGCTACGCTGAATCGTTTGAAATATGAGTAAGTGAATAAAGTATTAGTGAGAATTTACAAAAAAAAACCCAGAAAAAAAAGACGAAGACGGGTGTGTAAACAACAAACAGATGTATATTATTTACAATATTTACATTTGACGGATATCTGTCCTCATCTTCTTTGTTGTTAACACAACGTTTCGGCTGATATACTCTCCAGCCTTCATCAGGTGTCTTGGGGATATATAAATAATGTAAATAATGTAAATAATGTACATAATTCCTCATCTCTTAAATATAGAACTGTAGCAAACAGATGTATTAATTTAACGCTCGGGAAGTGAGAAAGTCTTTTACGTTTCGAATAAAGTGTTATATGAATGCAGGAGTAGCTGTGTGGTAAGTTTCGGGTTCAGTCCCACTGTATGGCACCTTGGGTAAGTGTCTTCTACAATAGCCTAGGGCTGAACAAAGCCTTGTGAGTGGATTCGGTAGATGGAAACTGGAATGAGCCCGTCGTATATATATGTATATATATATATATATATGTGTGTGTGTGTGTGTGTGTGTGTGTGTGTGTGTGTGTGTGTGTGTGTGTGTGTG
>NC_068989.1:93788990-93791947 GCF_001194135.2 Octopus bimaculoides
TATATATACATACATGCGCATACATAGAACACACTCATACACTTTATACATTTGTGTGAATGTGTAATTATATGCGTGTGTGTGTGTCTTGGTGTACAATGTAGCAAATAAATCCATCTAGAAGTAATATTAAGATCAATACAAAACCAATCTAAAAATATGTTCCTGGTTCGATATGCTTGTCTAAAACCCTTTACGTTATTGACCTAACGTTGCTGCAGTTCAATAAATAATATAAAACATAGAAATAATAGAGTATCGATTCCAGCATGTGGGAATGGTTTTCCTTGTGCGGTCAATTTTTATTCCGTGACCCACAGCTCGGAGTGGTGGATAACCTAATTGTAATTCTAAAGAAGTTTTCTAAATGTTTGTGTTGTTCTGTCGGATTAATTAGCAATTGCCACAATAAATAAGTTTCGTTTCATTGTCTAGGCAAGAGGATGGAAAAGTATTTCTTCTGAAATCGTATACAATTTGTGACTACACCCGTTCGACAAAATACCGGGAGTGAGATGTCCATTCATAACATGAATGTTGATCGTTCTTCGTCCACCTTGGGCAAGTCTGTTTAATAATACTGCTGTACCTCTTAGTTTTATCGTCATTCGGCTATGATAGTGAAATCGGTTGGTCATGGTTTTATCATGACCTGAAAGTCTCGTGAACTTCCATTAGGGGCGTTAAAGCTGTACCGTAAGAGATCATCGCTCATAAACTCTAATAGTTTATATTAAATACATTTGCATTAAAATACAGAATTTATTATCCATACGCTATAAAATAATCCGCTTGCAAGTGATAGATACGTGTAAGAATCTTGTGTACATGCTTGGTGCCAAGCACATATTTTTGTTCTCCTGAATTAGATTTGTGAAATATATTACCTGTTAAAATGTGTATCTGATAAACCTGTATCGATATGAATCATGATAGCCAGAAGTTACAGTTCCGTACATCATTAACAACAACTTCCTAAGACCACTGACTTCTTATGCTCCAAATATTTTATTTGTCATATCTTCTGAGCCTTCTCCAAAGATTATCTCACCATTTTTATTTTTTGTTTCATGTTTCGATGACAACCTACATGTTTCGATGACAACCTACATGTTTCCTTATGAACTTCGTCACTGCTTTTTAAATTCATCTTTCTTTCGTCTTCTCTCCTTCAATTTTAGTCCATTTCTATTCCTCTTACCATTAGTAAAAACAGAAATGTCAATCTCAGATAAAATGTTCTTGCAAAAAACGTTTGAATTCTCTTTCTCAAGATGGAGCTATTTTCACTCATTTCCTCGCATTCCGCTGTTTTCATTATTCAGTACCTAGGCGTGTCCATTAGATGCTGTGAACACCCAGAATGATTTCCCGTTCAATTAACAAACAGGACCGTCATATTAACTCTGCTTTATCCTTTGAAAATGTCAGTTATTTCCGTCATTGGATTGATAGCTGTTTAAAAGTGCACTCAACAAGCCCTCCTCCCCACCACACACATACATATATATTTATACACGCATACACGCATGCAGATATAAATATTTACAAATTAACGATATTACACGTCTAAATATTGTTATATTTATTTCGCAACCGTTACACCTTTACGTCTGCGCGCGTTGTGTGCGTGTATGTGAGTGAGAGTGTGCGATCTTACAATGCCTGCATTAAAACCAATTGACACGCAACTCTCTCGTTTCTATCTTAACACTCCATCATTCAACTTCATCAACAATTACAGACTTTTATCATCCTCTTTATGCGCAACTGATACGAGGTTTTCGTGATTCTACGCATACAATCCATCTTACATTTGCATTTATCTATTTTTAATGACGATCACTTGCTTCCTATCCTCTGTGAATTCCCTTTCCTAGACACACCCATAGATGCACACATATCGACACACATATACACACATTCATGTATTTAATGACTATTAATTACATGGTATCCTTTGTCCTTTTCTCATTGTGTATGTGTGCGTGAATATACATACTATATATATACATATACATGTGCTATTATTATCATTATTATTATTATTATTATTATTATTATTATTATTATTATTATTATTATTATTATTATTTTCTCTTTATCACAGGTTTTGTTGGAGCTCCTGGAGTCTTAAATGCATAGCAGGCTTGTTATCTGCAGCCTACGGTACCATGCTATTCGTTCTTTTCGGCTATTTAATACTTTCCTGATTATTCTGGTCGTGCCAAGGAGGCAAATCTTTTGTAACAGTTCTACTGGACTCTCTATTCCAGTTTCCTTTATAATCTTCTTGATGCCTTCTGATACCGTTCCTAAGGACCCACCAATAATTGGCTCTATCTTCACCTTCTACATTTTGGATAGACGGGCTATTTCGTACTTAAGAGGTTTGTATCTATCAATCTTTTCACTTTTCTTCTCGACTATGTGTTGGTCAAGGGGCATGCAACATCAACAATATAGCATATGAGCTTCACCTGGTGGACTGCCACTAGGCCTGGTCTGTTATTCTCTAGCAACTGATCTGTTTGGATTGGGAAAACCCAGAGGATTTGGTTAGTCTCCTACTTTGCCACTCTCTGCGGTATTGTTGTTGTTGTTGTCGTCGTTGTTGTTGTTGTTGTTACAGCGGCGAGCTGGCAGAATCGTTAGCACGCCGGGCGAAATGCTTAGCGGTATTTCGTCTGTCTACCTTCTAAGTTCAAATTCTGCCGAGATCGACTTTGCCTTTCATCCTTTCGGGGTCTATAAATTAAGTACTAATTGACTGACCCCTCCTCCAAACTTTCGGACATTGTGCCTAGAGTAGAATAGATTATTATTATTGTTTTTGTTGTTGGATTCTCCCATCAATTTTAACCTATGAGCGTTTTGTTTCTTTGGCTTCATATTTAAATATGTACGTGTGTGAGTGTGTGTGTGTGTGTGTGTGTGTGTGTGTGTGTGTGTGTGTG
>NC_068989.1:93791957-93796065 GCF_001194135.2 Octopus bimaculoides
TGTGTGTGTGTGTGTGTGTGTGTGTGTGTGTGTGTGTGTGTACGTATATATAATATTACCATATAATATTACTATGTAATCTAACTGCTTGCTAGAAATAATAGCAAAATTTCACTTGATTCGTATCCTACAGGTTAAGAGAAGGACATTTATAATTTGATGAAAGCGATTATTTTTGACATATTTTGATTCAGTAGTAACCCAGAATATGATGTGATGATCACAGATGGAACCGTAGCGATCTGGTTTAATTTAATGCTACATATCACCATCAACAACTGTTTCATAAAACCCTGAATTTATGAGAGGGTGAAATCGGATGATCTTGTGATAACATAGCCGGGAAGACAATCGTTAGGTCGTGGGCCCACTCCACGAATCCGACATTGCATTGTTTGTTTGAGCTTTTCATTCCTTAAAATGCTTTTCCTGTCTGCCTTACTGAAAAATCTCGCGCAGACAGGTTATAAATCCTGTCAGACATCCGGTTAAGTTCGGGCCTCATGTGACTACGTGTTCGGGGCAAAATTTAGATGACATATTTATGATATTTATAATATCACTTGGTATAATATTTCTCAGATAAAAAAGAATTTCGTCAGGGGAGAAATTTGCGCCTATGCGTTTCGTACGTACTTCTGCGTCTCGCTGAGGAAGAGTGGAGTTATGGGTCTTGGATGGCTGGTTGCAAAATAAAAGCCTTATGTATGTGCTGAATGACGATTAATGATTAGTAATTACTTCCCTTTCTTCCTCCTTTCTCTCACTATGTATATTTGCATACACACACACGCACATACACACACAGACCTATATATATATATATATATATATATATATATATATATACACACATAATTATATGACATGTTTTACATACATATATATATATGTATACACACATACATACTTAATGCACAAATATTCATTTTATCGCTACAATGTCGGGTTCTGTATACGAACCTACCGTAATTCAGATTTCGGCCTATCACATTACAAACACAGCTGTCTATATGCCACAATATAAAATTCATTGAAACTTTTCTCAAAATAATAGCCATGCTTCGTAAAATGCGACTTAACACATATTCATGACCCATACCTCACGTATGCAAATACGTGACGAAATGCATTAAAACTGTACACAAAGAGTCTGAACATTTCATTGTGAACGTGTGTGTATATCGCTTACAATTCAGGCTTCCTGGACTTGTAATGTGTAAAAGGCCAGAACATTGAAAGCAAAAAGAAAGGCCATTATCAAAATGATGCTTTGGTATTTCATGTCTAAAATCCACTACATTGAAGGAACAAAGCACAATTGAAAAATCACAAACATTCTTAGTTGCCGGAAGTGTTCCATTTTGTTCCGAGCGTGTCATCTTGGTATGTGAAAGATTCAACATTGAAATATTTGTGTTCATTGAAGACTAAAACCAGTAGTTGAATGTCAAATAATATAGATTTAAAAAAAAATTTCCTCGTTGTTTAAATGTGTTACGAGTTTTTTTTTTAATTTTTATTTTTAGTTATAACTAAAAGCATAAAACCAGAATTTCTGCTACGGGTATTTTGATGCTAGCCAAAGCAATAAAATTATAAAAGCGAATCGCTCTGGTTTTCTTATCACAGAAGCAAAGATTTCTACGCCAAATTGTAGAAGAGTTATTGCATATTTCTTTATTTGCAGCTACTACTACTACTACTACTACTACTACTACTACTACTACTACTACTACTACTACTACTACTACTACTACTACTACTACTACTACAAAGTGGAACAAATAGTAGTCGAATACCGAAGGTAGAGCAATATGCTTTATAAATAGATCTGCAAAAACATTTCAAAAACTGTTACTCAGAGTTTCCCGTTCCCGTTCGTCGGAGAGTTTTGTTTGAAAAAGCAAAGCTGTCTGATGGATGGGAACGTGAAACTCTAAGTAACAATTTTTGTGATGTTTTTGCAGCTTTATTAATAGAGTATATATATATATATATACATATATATATATATATATATATATATATATGGTTATATATCATAGTACGGCATAGTAGAATTGCGTTTGGATATTTGTAACCATTAAATTTAGGCAAGCTATTTGGTTACTTCAGTAACCATGAAGCTAAAGAAGCGATTATCATAATAGAAATGGGTATAAGCTGAAATTGTCTTTGAGACTCAATATTCTATAATTGCTTTTTAGAACTCGCAATGTAGCTTTATTTCCCATCAGATTCAGAATTTGAACGAGAAAATTCTAGACCACTTCCAGTGAAAAGCACATGCAGAAACTAAACCATGCATGTATAATTTATCACGTATGAACGAAAGAAATAATCAGTGATATTGCATACAGAAGAAGTGTAGTATTCTTCAAGGTTTCATTTAGAAATTCGACAAGAAAGATTTGTTTTATGGTGGTGGAGGTGAAATTGTGTAGGGAAAAAAAATTGCAGTGTCACTTCATTTCTCTTACTTTGCAGTTTACATGAATTTATTAATAATATACCGTTAACCATCCGTCACAGTGCCAGTCTCTCTCTCTCTCTCTCTCTCTCTCTCTCTCTCTCTCTCTCTCTCTCTCTCTCTCTCTCTCTCTCTCTCTCTCTCTCTCACACTCTTTTTTTCTTTCTCTCTCTCTCTCTCTCTCTCTTTCTCTCTTTCTCTCTCTCTCTTTTTCTTTCTCTCTCTCTCTTTCTCTCTCTCTCTGTGCCTGCCTGCTTGACCGTCTGTCTGTCATTCTTTCTCTCTGTCTCTGTCTCTCTCTCTGTCTCTCTGTCTCTCTGTCTCTCTCTCTCTCTCTCTCTCTCTATCTATCTATCTATCTATCTGTCTATCTATCTGCCTGTCTGTCTAGCTACCTACACCCCAAACATCCACACACACATTTATATATACACATACATATATTTCAGTCATTAGACTGCGGCCATTCTGGGGCACCACCTTCAAGACATTTTAGTCAAATGAATCGATCTCAGTTCTTTTTTTTTAAAGCCTGGTACTTATTTTATCGCCTTTTTGCCGAACCGCTAGTTATATGGGGGCATTAATAAAGCAACACAGGTTGTCAAGCGGTGGTGGGAGACAAGCACAGACACAAAGACAGACAGACACACACGTACACACAATGACAGACACACACACACACACACCTATATATACAATTATAAATAAGGGCAAAAGAAAAAAAATTCTGTGCCAATATGCTGAAAAATAGACTTTGGATCGTCTGACTAGATACAATATTTTTCACTATAAAGGCTGCAAGATGACAGAAACGTTAGCTCGGCGGTCGAAATACTTAGCGGTATTTTCTCTGTCTTGACAATGCTAGAAATGGCTGTTAAGCCATAACGATGTGAAGTGGTGAACGCTAGAGAAAGGAGCTTTGATAGGAGACAGGCAAAAGTAGGTCTTATATCTTGTAGAGCGAGAGGAAAAAAGAACGATAGTTGCTGGTCACATGTGAGTAACGAGAGAGTCAACGAGGAAGAGTGAGGGAGAGAGAGAGGGAGAGAAAGAGAACGGTGAAGTGGAGGAGAAGAAAAACAGAAAGAAAGAAGAATTGCGATAAAGGGAGAATAGAGAGAATGTATAGGTGTGTGTGTGTCTACGTCTTTGACTGCATATGTATATATACACGTGTATATATTTAGGCTGACGAGCACGTAGACAAACACATACTCACAGAAATAAGCGTAAAAATTCATATACAACTGCATAGCATCTTCAGTCATGGCATAAGCAGGCATATATGCAGTGTCAGCGTTGATAGGAACTAATACAATAGCTTCACCGTGTGAGTGATTATACGGGGGGAAATTCTATATTTCTCTCGAATAAAGTTTTCCAGATTTTATACAAATTTGATTTTGTATTTAAAAAATTTCCATTTTTCCAAAATTAATTTTATTTCCCAAACGTAACATATGCAGTCAAGAATTGGAGATATATGTATATATGTATATTCGTGCTTATGTATGTATGTATGTATGTATGTATACATGCGAGTGTGTGAATGTATGCACAAGTAATATGCGGATGAGTGCATGTATATATATATATATATATATATATATATATATATATATATATATA
>NC_068989.1:93796075-93798707 GCF_001194135.2 Octopus bimaculoides
TACCCTTTCACTTGTTTCAATCATTTGACTGCAGCCATGCTGGAGCACCGCCCTTAGTCGAGCAAATCGACCCCAGAGCTTATTCTTTGTCAGCCTAGTACTTATTCTATCGGTCTCTATTGACATATCGCTAAGTTACGGGTGAAAGATAAATATTATTATTTAAATGTCACAATACATGTTTTAAATAATAGTTTTGTATGTTGAGAGAACTGAAACATATATTCAAGCGCAAACACATCTTTTACTTTTTTACTTGTTTCAGTCATTTGACAGTAGTCATGCTGGAGCACCGCCTTTAGACTCGAGCAAATCGACCCCTGAGTTTATTCTTTGTAAGCCTAGTACTTATTATATCAATATCTTTTACCGAACCGCTAAGTTACGTGGACGTAAATACACCAGCATCAGTTGTCAAGTGATGCTGGGGGGACAAACAGACACACACGCGCGCGCGCGCGCACATACATATATATATACACATACGACGGACTTTTTCCAGTTCACGTCTACCAAATCCACTCACAACGATTTGGTCGGCCCGCAGCTATAGTAAAAAACACTTGCCCAAGGTGCCACACAGTGGGAGTGAACCCGGAACGATGTGGTTGGTAAGCAAGCTACTTACCACACAGTCACTCCTGCGCCTGTTTGTTGTTTATACACCTGTCTTCGTCTTGTGTTTTTCTGTAAATTTCCACCATATTTTGTACGCTTACGTGGTCGCACCAGTTTTATCCTGATATTTCTGTACTTCTCCTCATCTACACACAAGCATTCCACCCGGATTACTACTCGATATACATATGGATTTCACTGGATTCTTCCGTTGATGAAAAATCGCTCCAATACACTACGACGTTTGAACCTTTTTGAACTTTTTCAAAACTTTCTGTTTTTCTTACTCTGTTCTCCTTTTTCAGTCATGTCCGATTACAAATCTTTCCTCCTCCACCTTCACCACCACCTAAAGAAACACCTTTTCACACCTTCTTTAATTACCTTTGTTTAGCCAGTCGCCATGACTGAACGGTAACTCCAAAAGTTTTTTTTTTTATCTCTCTCTGTTTATTTCCTCGCGTAGGCTCGAAATGTAAAAGACTTTCTCACCTTCCCGAACCTCAAACTAATACACCTGCTTGTTGTTTATGCACCTGTCTTCGTCTTTTGTTTTCTGTAAATTTCAACTATATATATATATATATATATATATATATATATATATATATATATATATATATATATATATGCGTGTGTGTGTAAATATGTCTCTCTCACTGTATGTAAGTATGTATGAAAACACACTTGAAATAGCATTTCCCTGTTTCAATCACTACACTCTGTCCTCACACAAATATCCGCGTTCTTTCTGTTTTCCTTTCAACTCGTTCGCTTCATTAGCTGATCAGCTTGTCTCACGGGGAACTGAAATAAAGAATTTGATTTGAAACTTTCGAAGCATATCAAGAGACCTGATAAGATTTCTATGCAGCAGCAGTAGAATTTCAACTGGGAGTTTCAACAATAATTAGATTTACTCCATGAATAAACATTTAAGATGAAGCTATTTATATTATGAACTACGTTAAAATATGTGCGTAACCTGCAAATTTTGATTAACCTTTGTTTGCAAATATTCATGAATCGTGTAAATAGGGAGATGGTGTACATATGTTTCTAGTAAATGATAGTTATATATTTCATCTGCCCTAAAGGTTTCGAAAATAAAATTAGCATCGAGATCTCTAATCTAAGTATCAGCTCAAAACCTCTCGGCGTTTATTTTCTTTTCTAATCATTAATTCCTATATTTAATATATCACTGTTGAAATATACTGATTTTCTTTGAATTGATTGTGGAAATAATAAAGAATTTAGAGAAATATCATTGCCACTATTATTCCGGTGTCTGCAACACAAAACAACATGAAATTTTGAAAGACGTTGATAATTTACATCAAGTTTGTATCATTGAAGTCTCAGCTTGATAGAAAGAGGACGGGCAAGTGTCTTCTACAGTGGCCTCGGGCCGACGAAAGCCTTGTGAGTGGATTTGGTTGATGGAAAGAGGGAGACAGAGAGAGAGAGAGAGAGAGAGAGAGAAAGAGAGAGAGAGAGAGAGAAAGTGAGAGAGGGGAGGGATATATATACCTGTATCTATACGTATTTGTGTGTCTGTGTTTGTCCTACCACCACCACTTGACAACCGATATTGCTGTGTTTACGTCCCTGTAACTTAGCTGTTCGACAAAATAGAACCCCGTTAGAATAAATACTAGTACTAGGCTTAGAAGGAATAAATCCTGGGACCAATTTGGTCTACTAAAGGTGGTGCTTCAGCATGGCCGCAGTCAAATAACTGAAACAATGAAACGAATAAAAGAAAATTCAAAAACATAAAATCAGTTACGTTATTTCCACTGAGGCAGCGACCTCACAAGAAACAATTAGTCAGCCGTCATATCTATCTATCTATCTATCTATCTATCTATCTATCTATTTTTCTGTTGGTCTGTATATTTCTCTATCTCTCGATCTGTCTATATTCATGTATACGTACATACATATATAAATATAAATATATATATATATATATATATATATATATTCCACAGAAATATTCAATACGTCA
>NC_068989.1:93798801-93800225 GCF_001194135.2 Octopus bimaculoides
ATATATATATATATATATATATATATATATATATATACATGACGTATTGAAGATTTCTGTGGAATGTATTAATTTCTGAAATGTTGGCGATTGGCACATGTGTTACACTTTCAACAACTTTAAGTATGAAAAGTTTTCTCGCCGTCACTCCTTCTGTCTGCAATTCTATTTCATTGAATTGACCACTTTGCGCTATGAAAGTGGCCCTAGAGAACTATTCACAGTCTCTATTCCTCCAGACACAGCTTTAATCCTTTTTCATAGGAAGTAAGATGAAAGAAACAGAGCCAAACAGATAAAAAAAACTCATATGGAGCCTGGAACAGTGTAATGATGCTCCAGTGTGTAATCACGTGGTCACGTGACCTACCAATCTATCAGATGTTGTTACACATCGCTGTTCACAATGCACTTTGCATTAATTTAGCCTTCGTATGACGCCATCCCGCTGGCTAGGCGAGCAGGCCAACATTCCACCCTGATCGAAAGGGGGACTGGAGCCACGTGAAACGAAGCGTTTTTCTCAAGAACACAACCGCCGCACGGTCTGGGGATCGAATCCACGATCTAGTAGCAGTGATTGCAACAGCATAACCATTAGACTACGCGCTTTCACCTAGTATATATAATACGAAGGGAAATAGGTGACGAGTGAGATAAGCGAAATGCAGCACTGCGTAAATGCAATAATACAGCAGAAAGCAGGTACGAGTAAAATATATATTGAAGGATGGTAACAAAGCGAGGAGGGAAAGTTCCTGATAAATATAAAACAATGGGCAGAAGATGAAGATACTCCATATATGGAGAAGAACAAACGATGTTGGCACAATTAAGAAAATATATGATACATTAATTAGTGTTCTTAAGTTGAAACGTTCTCTCTAAACGAAACTTCACACTAATCAATATCCACTGCCATTGGGTGTAGATTTAAAACGAACGAAGTTGTATATATTCAAGTGAAAACAGTATAATTAAATGGAAACGTGAGTTGAATTACAAGGCAAAACTATTTAATAGATTTTATATCATAGCACATTTTATATATTTATGTTATCTAATTACTTTCCAAATTAACACAGATTACGATGTTATGAGAACAATTTTAATAGTTCATTAGTCAGTAGATGTTTTGTATGCATATATATGAGCGTGCGTGTGTGTGTGTGTGAGTGTGTGTACCTATATATATGTACATTCACACATGTATAAATCCGTTTCATATAGATCAGTCGAAAGAAAGATTACTTTATACTATTTTCAAATTAATAATATACACTGCATTTACATTGCTGTAGTTGGTCTCTGTATGACTCAGAATTTCCCGAATGATCGTGTGGGCACATGGGCGAATCTCCACAATAGTAAGAGACTTGAACGAAGAAAATATATACCCATTATATATATATATATATATATAT
>NC_068989.1:93800717-93816114 GCF_001194135.2 Octopus bimaculoides
TATATATAGAGAGAGAGAGAGAGAGAGAGAGAGAGAGAGAGAGATTTGACCAACATTTACAGAGAAAGGATTGCTCAATAATGGCATGTATTAATATTTGAGGATTATTATTTCCTGCATGCTAATGTAATATATAGATTTACAATTTCATAAATGCGTCGCAACTTTTTCTTTACTCTCCCTCATAAATGAATTGCTGTGCTAACAATTCATTAAATCGCAGAAATTGCTTTGCTTATATTTAACGTCAGTTTTCTACTTGTTTATGCATATCTGTGTGTATGTATTTAAAAGCCGTGTGCGTTGCTCTGAAAAAATGTTATTCATAATAATGTTTGCAGTATGATTTCATCGCTTACATTCTACTTATAATAATATATTGGCAAACTACCCATTTTGCTTAAATATCCTGCTGCTGGAGTCTTATGTAAAATGTAAACAACATATTTTAATCAAAATCTATTGGATGTATGTTCTTCAATATGAATATATCTTCCACTGTCTTTAATCTTCAACGTAAACAAACTCCTGGCGAAAAATATGACGGGTTTTTACATAATTTTAATTGCATATTGAGCCACCTATGAAGAACCAGTTTTTATTTATTGTAATACTTCTCAATTTTTTTTTACTTCTTAGTAATCTAGAGACATAAAAATTCTTGGCATATTTCTCAAAGGAAGTAAAATATATTTCTTATTTTACATGGCAGGTTAACAAAACTCCGTTTTAAAGATTAAAATTTCAAGAAAGAGAGAAAACAATTATTTTATTATTAGTGATTGTGTATCAGAAATATGAAGTTTTAAATTGTGGTTTTGAAATGCACAGCGCACTGCTTGAATGAATAGAGAGGATTGTATTCGTTTTGCGATTTTCAAACTTTAAACAACAATAACGAAGAAGTGATATGCGTAGAAGAAGCTGATATGCTATTTGCCACGAAGAGGAAGAATGTAAAATTTTCAGGTGCTTCACCTTTGTCTACAGTGAAGGCAGAGAATATATTTTGCTCTGATTTTAGACAAGTAAAACTAAATCCCCTTCCAACTATCTCAAAGGAAAAAAGTCTTAGATTTTCAGATTTTTATCTTCAAATCAATTTTGATTTTTACCGAAGCAAATCACGAACAATGTTCTCCAAAGCAAGATTTTATCTGAGCAAATTAAACATATTGTGTGGCTTAAAATCTTGGTAAATGAAATCTTTGAAGTTTGCTAGCGATTCTTTATAATAAATACAGAAAATTTCAAATTTTAGCACAACGTCTGCAATTTCAGGGTCAGGGGGCTTGTTCATTCAATTAACCTAGTACTTTATTTTATCGAACTCGAAAGGGTAAAAAACAGAGCTTCAACAGTATTTGATGTGAAAACCCGATAATGCTGCACTAGCGATTCTGTCCGCTTGCTGCCCTTGCGATACATAGAAATAATTATCGTTGATTGCTAAGCTGTTATAGACTCAACTCAATCATCTCCTGCCAGAAAGCGGTGAGTTGGCGAAACGTTATGCCGGACAAAATCCTTTACATCCTTTCGTCCGTGTTTCCGTTTTCAGATTAAATTCAGCTGAGGTCGATTTTATTTTTCATCCTTTCCCGGTCGATAAAATACGTGCCACTCATATACTTGGGTCGACGTAACCAACTGTCTCCCTCCTCTCGAAACCTACAGGCCCTTATCTAAGATTAGAGACCGTCTACTGTCATCATGCAGAATACAAATTGAACTACTTTCTCAGAAACTACTGCCGAATAAATTTCTGTTCTCAGATCAGCGTTTATCTAGAACTCGATAAGATCATCCATTATTTTAGAAATAACAGTTAAAATATCTTCTACGTCTTCGGTAATGATATGGCATAATTTGAGGGATAACGAATTAGGAGGTATTATTTTCTCATTCCTAACTCAAATTAGATTATGAATTTGCCTTATCGAATAATTAACTTTTATTCATTGATTGCGGACGCTAGTAAAACAGTCATAGACTAAACGCTATTATAGTCCTACATTTTTTTCCGCGCAAAAGCTTGTGCGATTTTAGAGATGCTTGGACAAAACATTTCTTCTCTTTTAGGTAGGGGAAGACAACGCCAATAACTGGCTGCAGAATGCCCGTGAGATAGAGGGAGATATCCTGAAATCGGAAACCTGATATAAATACTTACAGTATATTGAACTCTTCTAAAGGTAGCCAAGTTACAAGATGGTGGCCTTAAACCAGACGACGGCTTAAGTTTACCATCTATTGTAGGCTGTGGCAGAATTTGAACTCAGAACATAAACGACAGGAAAAAACACCGCAAGGTATCCAGGCATGTTTCTCTTTCTTCAAGCTATCACACAGATTTTGTTTTCTACTCCAAAAGGAAGGAAACCTAAAGTGACCTTAGCACGATTTGAACTTGGAATATGATTTGTTGGAGGAAATATAACTAAACGTGCTGTTTGCCGCCATAACTGATCCACCGATTTACCGCCGGCAAATACATGCAAAATAACCAATTTAAGGCATTGATATCGGCTCACAGCTTTAGAATTCTACTTTGTTGTATTCGCTTCGTTGGATTCGCATTAATTCGTTGAAATTTATCCAAACTCACGAACTATAACGTAAAATATTTGCTGACGCGCATCAGTTGCAAGTTTTTATGAATATGTATTTACTTATAACTAAAATGTAAGTTTGTCTTCAGCTAATCGACATAGAAGTTACTGGCAGCCTGTGGCAAAGTTGCCGGTGACATAATCAAATCGTGTTCAATGTTACGTGTGTATTAGATAACAGGGAAAGTAGAGTTAAACACCGGATACGTTTGATCAGGTGAAAAGATTAACATTAAGTTTTCTCACCAGCAGAAAAATCAAAGGAAACTTTTGTGAGAGAAACAACGATATGAAAAGTACATCTAATCGAAGAGAAAATAAAAAAAGTGCACATCTGATTGAATGTATATAATAAAAGATAGAATATTAAGAAACAAATCTTGTCTCGATTTTTTTTTTTCCTTTCCCCCATTTTTTGAAAAAAAAAAGCCCCGTAAACATTTGCTTTGTGGCATTTCTATCAATGTTTAATATCTCCTTCTGACAGATGTAGAAGGATAATCAGATAAAATACATTAGAATAATTAAGAATGGATTTTTGTGTCATTTCCTTTCACCTACCTAAGAAAGAAATAAAGGCTGCAGTAGAGGAAGAAGAAGAAGAAGAAGAAGAAGAAGAAGAAGAAGAAGAAGAAGAAGAAGAAGAAGAAGAAGAAGAAGAAGAAGAAGAAGAAGAAGAAGAAGAAGAAGAAGAAGAAGAAGAAGAAGAAGAAGAAGAAGAAGAAGAAGAAGAAGAAGAAGAAGAAGAAGAAGAAGAAATCTGTGATTTTTTTTTAATAAGATTTGATGAAAATAATAAGAAAAGAGAATTTCTATTATTGGTTTTGTATGCTTTTAGATTTCATAGACACAACGCCTATGAAAAGAATAATCCCAATTATAAATGGTAGAACGAAAACTAAATAGGAAAAAAATAATAAAATCAAACATTTATTTTATTTTTGAAATGTATAATTTCTCCATTCTTTTCCTTTTTACAACTAGCTATGTACTTTAAGTATTTCTTGCGTTGCTTTGTCGCAAATTCTGTTTTAAATATATATTATTCTATTTTCTCTATCGCATATGTTGTGTTTTTGTTTTTCAGTCTTTCGACATCTCTTTCCCGGGGTTTTTCTGCAGGCCAATTCATCTTTATAAAACTGAAAAAAAAAAAAGACACAAAAGCAATAGAAACTAAACAACAACACAAGAATGAATTCTTTATGTTGCAATGAAAACTTCAAGAAGCAATGAATAAATAAACGTTTAGAAAAAAAATTTGCGAATTGCTGCAAGGAGATAAGTTTATATTTGCATATTAAATGGATTATCAATAAAATGTATATGATAACAGTGTTTTCTGTTTAGATCTACTAGAAAAAGCGAGATAATCAAACAATCTTGTATTTAGATCAAGCAAAACTTGAATAATAACTAGCAGTTTTATATTGAGAAATTAAGAAAAGTTAATGAAACAATTCCTTAATTGAAATAATAGGCAAAGACAAACAGGCTGAACATATTGTATGTATTAATAGTTGGTATTATATGAGTATTGTTTTGTTCTATGTATCTTATGTTTACAATGCTGCAAACGAATACAACCTTGATCTGACATATTCAGAGTTAATACTAATCTCAATGCCCTGACATGGAATAAATTCCTCTTTGTAGAGATATTTAGAATATCACTGGTATAAATTTCGTAAATGCATAGTTTGTATTGCTAGTTCGCAGAATGAGTAGCAAAGAAGTACATCCATTCGCGTTTATCACTGATTTATTTAACACCTACCTGGAATAACACGGTAGGCTCTGTAGTTATGTGTTACGCTTATCACGAAGAAATATGTGATAACACGAGTCACTGATCTTCCAAAGATTCTCCTGAAACCACAAAAGCACACCCCAAAGACCATCCATAATCCTCAGAAGAACTTGGTGGGGCGCTCTTGGAACATAACACGTTTTCTCCTGATCTTCTATTATTTACAACAATGCCACGGTGTTTTTTGGAACTAAGCATCCATGGTGAACGGAGTAGGTGGGTGAGTGTGTTGTATTCAAAGACAGTGTGAAATAATACCACACATGAAGGGAAGTGAATGTAGTCAAATGCTGAGTATGTAGTGAATATGCAAGATTATTCTAGAAATAAAAGCTCCTGTACCATATTAAATGACTTGAAATATTCTTCAGAAATGCATAAAAACCACTGTTTATCTTTTCTCTTCGTAATATTGGATTTCACGTTTTATTTGCAAATAAATCCGAGACTTCTTACGTATACCAGCTTTCCTAACAAATCAATATTGGTTTCAAACTTGTGGAACATTTTTATTGACACGATTCTTGCCAATGGAGTTTGTTCCAGACTTTTCTTTTTTGAATCTTACCGGGAATGTTATTCAGATTAGAACTAAAATTAAATCTGCAAATGACCGTTTGGTTTTCTTTGTTTAGGAGTCAATTAAGGTTACGACTGGTATAATCATTGCAGAGCTGGATAGAATACCTTGAGATAGTCGTTCTGTAATTCTTCTTTATGAGATCAAATTCTGCGGCAGTCAATTTTGTCATCAATGGCTTCATGCCCGTTAAGTAAATAATGTATGGAGCTGGCAGCAATGAAATGGGGGCAATGAATAGACAGTGTTGACTAGCAATAAATCTATGTAGATATTTAGATATGCAGTTGGAGAGTAAAGATTGGTTCATACTTTTTCCCCTTCCTGCATCGTGCTCTTCCATTATGTTGCTCATATTTCTAGGAAAGGCATAAAAGCCACGATATCTCATTTCTGTCTCGTCATATTTGTGTTATCTCATTTTATTGTTATATACATCTGAGTCTTTAAGTGTATATTTTAAATAGATATTGATTCATTGAAGATTGCTGAGGAAATTTATTGCGACGACTTTCGTCCTTGGAATTGCTTCGAGACAGTTTCCTTTCATCTTCATGAAATATCAGTGAATATTCCATGAAATTTGATGAACAGATAAAATTCTTTCGAAAGACAAATAAAACAATTACAAACTTTTAAATACTTTTGTGAGATTTATCGTCTGATAGTTTCACTAATGATATCAGGCGATGCAATTAATACATACAGCGTTTTTCATTTGATATTCGTTCTTTACTAACTGTCGTACGTCGTATATTGAAATATATTTCACTGCTACAACGAGTTTATGCAGTGATTATTTATTCTTTTATCTTCTATTTGTTTTATTCATTAGACTGCTGCCATGCTGGAGCACCGCTGTGAAGAATTTTTAGTCGAACAAATAAATCCCAGCACTTTTAAAAATCTGGTACTTATTGTATCGGACTTCTTTGCTGAACCGCTAGATTATGTGGACGTAAGCAAACCAAAAACAGTTCTCGAGACGTGGTGGAAGACAAACACAAACATAAACACACACATTCATATATATTTATATATACACGAATCTTCTTTCAGTTTCCGCAGTCTTTCAGAGTTAAGTTAAACAAATCAATTCCAGTTAAGGTTAGAATTTATTCTGTCTATTATTTTAGCGGGCTGTTAGGTTACGGGTGCGAAGTCCAACAGAAAGAAGCAGATACACGCTCACATATGTGACTGGCTTCCAAGCAGATACTGTGAGCCAAATTCAGTCACAACAAATTAATCGACTCAGGCCTATAATTGATGATAATTCATCACTTTCCCGTAGTATCCTCAGTCCTCTGCACACTTTCCCGCAGCCAATTTCCAGTCACAAGACATTAGTCCACTCAAAGCTCTAATACTAGTAGTAAAAATACATGTCCAAGGTAAGGCGCGATCATGGTTTAATGTAATTGCAAATTAATCTTATTAATCAGAAAGCCATACAAATCCCGATGTGTCTGTTTATGATTTTAGTCCAATAATTGTTATCAAATGCCAACGAGTACTTGGTATCGTGTGATAAACCTAAGTATTATATTAGGCGTGTCAACTATGTTTGGACACATAATTCTTAAGAGATAAGAGGCGCAGGCGTGTTTGTGTGGTAAGAAGTTTGCTTTCCGACCACATGATTTGTGGTTCAGTTCCACTGCATGGCACCTTGGGCAAGTGTCTTTTACTATAACCTCGGGCCGACCAAAGCTTTGTGAGCGTATTTGGTTGATGGAAACTGAAAGAAGCCCGTCGTATATATTTATATATATATATATATATGTATGTATGTATATATGTGTCTCTGTTTTTCTTCCTCCACCGTTGGACAACCGGTGCTGGTGTGATTATGTCCCCGTAACTTAGTGGTTCTGCAAAACGGAACCGATAAAATAAGTCCCAGTCTTTAAAACCGTAAGTATTGGGGCGATTCGTTTGACTAAAATTCTTGAAGGTGGTGCTCCAGCATGGTAACAGTTAAATGACTGAAACATGTAATAGAGAGAAGGAAAAGAAAACATATTACATGATTCAAATATAGATTATTAGCTTGGGGTGCAAATTTCAGCATGTCCCTTCGCCTTGAAGTAGGCAACAAGACACACATTCTAGTGTAATTCTCCTCCGAAGAAATCTTGATCTTGGCAGGTTTACCAGAAGATTAATCATCATGTGATATCTTAAGCAACAGAGAGTGACAAAATGGAATCTTTTCTACTCTAGCAAAAAGGCCAGACATTTTGGTGAAAAGGCCAATCGATTAGATCGACTCTAGTACGCTATTGGTACTTGATTTATCGATCTCGAAAGGATGAAAGGCAAAGTCAAACACGGCGGAATTTCAACTCCGATGAAACACGGTTAAGCGTTTTGCCCGGAGTGCTAACGATTCTGCCAGCTCGCCGCCTTCGAGGAGACAAAATAGAATGGAAAACATGATATGAAACAAGCGATGCAGATATTCGAAAAATAGGGAATATAATGAATACGCGGGAAATGAGTCTTAAAACTAATTAGAAATATGCAAATGAAAAGAAAACTTAACAAAAGCCCAGAATTAATGAAATAGAGCATTATAGGTGAGAGAACATAATTCAACAGAAAATAAATCTCCCAAAGATAGCGGTGTGGTAAATTCTCCGATAGGTGTGACAGTGAGGTAAGTTTCCTTCGCATATACACGGTTCCTGCAGCTAACAGAAGCCTGTCACACACATATATATGTGAATATACATATGTGTGTGTGTGTGTGTGTCCCTCTCCCACCACGTGATCGCTGTCCGGCCAAGGCATTGTCGTCCTGTTTCGACCGGCCGTCATCCAGACCGGGCACGCTCGTCTGGACTCCCGCTCGGTGGAAGTGAAATGCGGGTAAAAATTAATGATTTTTTTAATTAACAATAAATCTATCAGTTAAATGTTCTTTCTAAATTCGCAAAAGAGCCTCGTGGGCCTCCTATCATATCAATACTATATGTGTGTGTATAAATGTTTATATATGGTTCAATGTTTGCAGCCTGGGGCTTATAATCGTGAACGTTGTGAGTTCGATTTCAGGACTGGACGGTGTGTTTTGTTCTTGAGCAAGACACTTTATTCCACGCTGTTCCAGTTCACTCAGCTGTAGAAATGAGTTTCAACGTCACTGGTGCCAAATTGTATCGGCCCCTTTGTCTTTCCCTTGGATAACATCAGTGGTGTGGAGAGGGGAGGCTGGTATGCATGGGTGACTGCTGGTCTTCCATAAACAAACTTGTCCATTTTTGTTCCACAGGGGGGGGGGGATTTTTTCTAGGGGAAATCCCATGGTCATTCATGACCGATGGGGGTCTTTACCCGTAAATTATATATATATATATAAATACATATGTTGTGAAAGCAGACCATTTTTGAAATATATGTATATATATATATATGAATACGCATAGATATATATGTATACATTTTCATTTGTGTACGCTTGCAAATATGTGTACGTGTGTGTGTGTTTTAAATATGTTTTGTTAATGTCTGATAAAGGTAACTCTCAGCATCCTCGATATAAAATATTCCAACAGACACAGCATCTCTCACTGAACCTATAAAATCCAAAACATTTCAACTCTTAAGCCATTATATGTTCCTTTTGAATAGGAGGAGAATCTTTAGAAATGCGAAAGCCGTTATTGAGTAAATATCTTTTTATAACAACAGGTTAAGCAAGCCAGTAGTAATATAAAATTATGATTGTGTACAAGAATCGGTAGATGTTGTTGAATGAATTTATAAGATGTTATAGTAATCAGCGTATTGTTGATATCTTTCATAGCTTTTAAAATTCGCCAATAAAATATTTTTGTCATCAAAGAGCTTTTGTTAGATTCGAGTTTCTGAAATCAATAGATAGAATAGTAAAATTGTTTCATTGCAGTCCTTATCAATAATAATTTCGTTTCATTATAATAAACACAAAAGAACAGAGTAGATTTACACTCAGTATCCTACGTTATATTATGGTTTATAATGTTATAGTACTGCCACTGACAACGTGAAGAGGTTTGCGAAGGAGCTCATTGTTAATGCAACGAAATACAAACCGGTGGAATCAAGGATCGCGCTCAGTTTCAAGAACTAATGGTCCATACATTTAACCTTGAAATGATACGGTTCAAGGCCAGTAGGAAGTGCACTTTAGTGACAATATTAAACATTTCGCCATGCTGAGGCAAGGGTTTGAAAGGTTCAATCAAACAGATCGAATCCAGTGCTGAAATTTAAAAAAAATATAATTGATGTTTATTCTTATGGTCTTTTGCCGAAACGCTAGTTAGGAGGACGTAAACAAATCTGCACAAGTTGTTAATCGAGGGTTTGACAAACACATATGCATATACATATACGTATACACACACACACTCGCACATACACACACATTAAATGACGGGCTTCGAAAGAGACTAAGCCTACCAAATTCACTTAAAAAGTTTAGGTTGGTCTTGGGTTATAGGAGGAGACACTTGCTTAAAATGCTGCACAATCGATTTAAACCCGAAAGCATGTTGATACAAATCAAGTTTCTTAACCACACAACGATCCTTGTGCACATTTTGGAAAAAATACTGAAAATTAGTGTCTCCTCTTTCCATATTAAGGTCAGAATTTCCCACGGACTTACTTTTAAGAAAATTTATGTTACATAATCGAGAATAATCACATAAAACGGGGGACACTAGTTTCAGCAATTTAAATCCTCGTTAATTCTTTGGGGATAATGGATTTTGACGTTAATGTTCAGATATAAATATCATATGAATAAAATTGTGGAACGTTTGGTAGCTTCCGTTTAGTAATTCTGATTTCATTTATCCAGCGCTGTTTCTGTAATTGTCAACCACACAGTTGTTTCTAAAAGTCATTGAAGCAAAATTAACCAATATCTCATTATCTCATTTCTGACAGTTTCAGTAATACCCTACAAATACAGACAGCAAACTGCGAATTTCTGCTTCTGAAACGAAAACAACGTATCGTTTTCTTCTTGTATAATATTTATGTCTGTTTTTCTGTCATATTTAACAAAGAGTTATGTTTACAACATTCACAACATTCATGCATCTACATTGAACACACGAGTCTTTCAACAGTTACCTTGTTCAACCGGGATTAATCAATTCCGCTAGAATCTATATTTTCTTGCTCAACTGCCAAAAGAGTAATCGAAGAACCATTTTCAATTTGTTTTACATTAGAGCAGCAGCTATAATATAAATTGAAATTACTTTGTTTGTAATGTATGAAGTTGTCAAATGACCGTTACAACTGATATGAGTCTTCCTATTGTAACGAATTCAAAGCCGAATAGCTAGTTAGGTGAGTAGATATCACGACCCTGCCACAGTAGTATCACGTGATCGACCGATTAATCGACCAATTAGCGTCAAACTGTCCCGTGAATGAATTTCTAGAACTTTGATTTTGTGCCTATTTAAAGCCACTTTTGTCGCTAATTCATTGCAAAGTATTGGAAGGTGGCTGAGTGAGAGGCGCCTCCACTCTAGCCAGACAGCCCACGCAGACGGCTAACACAAATTGTAGAATGCTGAAGCAGCCGCTTTAATGTTTCCACTCCCATGACAGTCATTAATACAGCGTAATTATTTTCCAGTTGTGATTCGCCAGCTACTGATTGATACGTAGCTGTTATATCGCCGTAAATTCCAGTATTTCCCAGAGATTAATCGCTATTATTTTTCATCCAAAGACCAACAGATAAAACAATAGGTGCAGTAATTAAAACTTCCGTTAATTGTTTGTGAATGTTGTTAATTATTTTTATGCGCAATCTTAGTAAGAAATTTTCATTCTCCACCAAAACATAAGTACATCCTCAAAACATTGGTGACTCCGAACATAATACCTCTTGGTCGGCTAGATAGAGGTCCCCCAAATCTGGCTGGAATCAGAGAACCTAAAAAGCTGGAATATTGCAATGATTCATTCTGAGTTTTGTGTGGTAAGTATTAGGTTATGAGCTTTGTTCCAAGCCTCTGGTCATTTCTTCAAAGGGATGAATGGAGAAATTAGATGCAGCGAGATTTAAGCTCAGAATAGCAAGAACTGAAAAATACCACAATGCATCTTGTTCTTTGTAGTAATGATTCTGTCAACCCACGCCCCCTGGACTGGCAATTTGTGGTATCCGCACTTGAAGAGTAGATTACTTGGGCTGGTCTTTAATTCAAAATGCAAGCGATAATCTGATTAATTCTTACAGCCTTATGCTATTTGTTATTCACTTCCAAAGTATGAAACCCAACTCAATCGATATTGAGAGAAAGTTGAACATTAAAATGTAAGGAGACTTAACTCAGTAATATTCTAAATATTGTTAGCTATCGTTCTATGTAGCAAGTGATTTCCCCGGGACATGTCAAGAGATGAATGTCAGTTTGAACCTAAATTGTTTCCAATCTGTAATTTTTATTCTGTCACACCTACCACATCGATATCATCCCTGCGTGTTTGTTCCATTTCACTCACAATAAATAATAATTTTGGGAGTTTCTAAGAGATCGGTTGATATGAGCATAGCAGCATAACATTCTACCATCTTTACGAAAACTGATGTACGATATTGTAGCTGAGGTAGATTGTCAGGAAGTAGAGATGGTCACAGTGAAAACGCTTTTGTAAATAAATTTGGTACGATTCTGGTAGTGCTCGAGCTAAACAGAATCCATGTATTTGCTTCTAGAAGCAATGATGTAAGTCACACCTTGCGTGAAACAGAAACTAAGCTTGTAAAGAGAAATTATGCTTGCTATGAAAGGAACCATTTCATTAAAAACTCGTCGTAAAATACGAAATTACTACATTGTCGTATCATATTGAAACTTCTAATATGCATAATTAACATAAAGTTTAAGAGAGACAAGCATTTATTATAAGGATAAGTGTACCTAATAACTTCATATTTTCTCGGAATGTTCTTTGAGAAAGGTATGGAAATCTCAACCAGAATGTTTCTGCAAATGAAGGCAACCAGGTCAATCAAACATGATTGGGGGTAGGGTCTTTGACGAAATAATGTGAAATATTCCGCAGTGTACAAACGTAGATGCGTACGTACATAAGCGCGCACACACACACATACATACATACATACATGCATATATATACATATACATTAACATACATACATACATACATACATACATACATACATACATACATACATACATGCATATATATACATATACATTAACATACATACATTAACATACATACATGCATACATACAAATATGTGTAAGTAAATATGAGTACATCACGTCGCTTAAAGCGTCGTGTATTCATAACAATCGCAGTTCACTGGTGTAAAGACATTTCTAGACACCGCGGTGTTTCAGCAGCGTTGGGCGAGTTTATAGTCAAAAGCACCGGATCGATGAATCTCACAAGGTGCAAGCTTATGTTTATCGGAATCATCAAACAAACTGTCTGTTGATGTGTGCACTTATTTGCCAAACAGATGCACATATTTATATGAATGCACGAATGCACATATATTTATATGGGTGTGTTCGTATGGCTTATTTAGCTGCAAATTTTCTTGAGTAACACGGACGTAGCATTACAACCCCAAAATATATGTACATACTCTATTTCATGTATTGAGTTCTCTTTCTTGTTTGTATCTTCAAGCACACACAGATCTCCATAACTGTATGTGTCTGCCTGTATCTATCTATCTGTTTTATCTCTCTTTCGCTGTCACTATCTGTCTATCTATATAATGTTATTCAGGGTAAATGATATATAAACAGAGTGTATTGATACCTAGTCATTCCTCTGTTTTTCCTTTCTTCTCTTTATTAGACATTGTTATATGTCTTCGGATTATCTTCTTGTACATCTGCCGTTATTGCCTGATATCGATTTTGATTTTGGCAGATTTACATTACCATTAATCGGCATATAAGAATAGATTTTGCTTATTGACAACTTCACTTTCGGGTAATATTACTTTCACTTAGAATGTGTGTTGAAATATCTATATTGTTATAGATTACAGTTCATCAAATGTTATTCTTGCATCACAGTGGTATTTATTTGAAATAAGTTTTGGATTTTATCGTTATTGCTATCACCGTATAGATTATTCAACTTTCCTTTTTATGAACCAATAAAGGTATATATTGTATATGAAAAATTGTACAGAAGCCAAATCTGTTCATGTTTGTGTATAAAACAAGTTTCTGTTTTTTTTTTTTTTTTCTCTTTTTTGTTTTTCTCTCTTTTTCACTTCATAAGTAAGTATATGATGCTCGATCGTTTCTGCTAACTGGCATAAATACAATAGATGAAAGGACGTAAAGAACGAAACGAACGCAAAAGCGGGAGAGATAAAGAGGTTGAAAGATAAAACGAAGCCGGTGACAAAAAGAAACAGAAAGAGATATGATAATGGAGAAAATAAATTTTACGAGTAACTTGAATAACATTCAAATGTACAGATAAATGAAGTCGCATATTTATTTTACTTTATATATGCGTTCGTGTGAAATCTTGACAACTTTTAAAACACGTTCATATTTACATTTCAAACGCACATAATTTTTTTCTATTTCTTTTTGTGTGTATAAAAAGGATCTCCTACGATAAGTGCTCAGCACTGCTTTTATGTACGAAGAATCCATTCTCTTAAGAAGGCAGTGAATCACGAGTAGCATTCGCAAAGGATTCACGACTTTGTGTAATAATCCCCAGCATCTTAATCAGATAATGTGCTGTATCTTCTCGAAAATTCTCTAAAACTCTTACATATAATTACCTGTAGGTAGTTGTACGCAGGAAAGAGTCTCTTGTTGGTTATGGAGGGGAATTAAACTGGAAACCAGGAGGGAAAGATGAGTAGTGATCTGGCCACCGCAACTGACTTACAAACGGGACGGTGTTACGTTCCAGGATCGAAATTCAATAATCGATGGATACTGTAATTCTTTCCGATCAAAGCTACATTTATCAAACGTGTATGAAGAAGAAGCAGCATCTTTTATATATGATCGATATCTCGGTCAACAACAAAAATGAATGCGCAGTAAACATTAAGTTAGATCTCACAATCCCCAATTTTGGTAACCTCATAAGTTATCAAAACTTTATATCCTACCAAGTAAGCAAGCACGCCATGTAACCATAATTACTAAGTAGCATTTACAGAATGGTCAGTACTTTGGCCGGAGCAATATTACATGCTTAGCCTTTGAATAACCCAGTATATCAGAGATAAATTGATTATATTCAAAGAAGACTGAGAAGTCGTATCTATCTATCTATCTATCTATCTATCTATCTATCTATCTATCTATCTATCTGTTTGATCTACCCATTTTTCTAGTTACGTGCATATACATACACATACGTCATCAGCGGTATGGTCGAGTACAGTCTGGCAGTTGCTATTTCTTTAAACTGCACCTCCACCGTTCCTGGCAAGTTATGCTATCTCCTGCCAGACTGTCCTTAGTGCCTTTTCCACCTGTGCTTCCGACATCACTTCAATGACAGCCAAAACATCGTGTGCAACAAACAAATCCAACAATGCAAGTGAACAACCATAAACTACCAAAACGCTCTCTCCACTACTACCAAGTACTACTCTTTATAAGAGTTCGGTTAGTCCATTCTTCCAATCCGCCAGGGGAGTCAATAATTCTCGATACAACAATATATATCGCAGGACATGGCGGCGATAACATTGCAGGCTGGAAAGAACTCGTCCATGGATTTCCGAAATCTTACCTGCACTCTCTCTCTCTCTCTCTCTCTATCTCTCTCTCTCTCTCTCTCCCTCTCTCTCTCTCTCTCCCTCTCTGTCTCTCTCTCTCTGTCTCTCTCTGTCTCTCTCTCTCTCCCTCTATATATATATATATATATATATATATATATATATATGTCTCTCTCTCACTTTATATATATATTTATATGTGGTGCTCCAGCATGACCGCAGCTGTATAGCTGAAATGTGTAAAAGAGTATATATATATATTATATATAAGCACGGACACACACACACACACACACATTAGCGTAGTGTCTCAAGCATTGTAGTTCATTTGAACTTCGTATTTATGCTGGGTTGCAACCTATCAACTTTTATGACACAGGGCATATGAAACAATCGCAACTGTTTGAATCGATTACAAAACGGATCGATTGAAATACTGCCTGGAACAAAGTGAGGTGAAAAATTATCGTTAGTAATTCAAGCATTGTAAATGAGTAGTGTAACAGTACCTTCAGTAATGATGGAAAATATGTTTATGAATATATATTCATATATACGAATATACAATACATACACACACACACACACATACATCATATATATATATATATATATATATATATA
>NC_068989.1:93816493-93826405 GCF_001194135.2 Octopus bimaculoides
GAGGGTGTTGGGAGGTGGGGAAGGCATGGGTGAAGTGTGGGTTAGGCTGAGGGTGGGGTAGAGGTAGGGGTCTGTGGGTAGGGTGGGGTATGTGGGTAGGGAGTGGGTGGTGGTTGTAAGGAATTGGATGGGGTGGAGTGGGAAGGTAGAGTAGGAGTGTGTTGGGGTGTGGTGGGATGAGCTTATGAGGGGGTGTTATAAAGTATGATATAAAGTGTATGTTTTTTAGCAAAGAATCGTAATTAAAAGAGACAGAAGCCGTATTAATATCAAAAAGTTATCTTGATCACCAAGTTAACGAGTAAGTTGAGTTAGAACACGGAATACAGCCTTATTTACCTTGAGCACATCTCTCATAAGGACTCGTCGTACATAAAAGTACACGGTATTATATCGTTGACAGACGAAAAACGTCTGCTACCGCCTCTGGAACTACCAGATCACGTGATTTCGCCTTGCTATGGGTTCCTCAGTGACAGATGTCAAGGTTTGGCATAACAGCTGAATATCCTGTCAACCATTTATAGAATCACAGTGTCTAAACAGGCGTTGATGTCGCAAATAGCCAGTTGAGTTATTTACAATGCTCAATAGGGATAGAAGCGGTAGTAATGCCCAAAATGGAATCTTGATCTCCTTGCGTATATGGTTTTCGTAGAATAATATTCAAAATGGAATCCTCATTATATCTTACATAAAATTATAAAATATGAATATTTACCCAGTTATAAAGTAATGATCTTCTTTATAAAGGAAGGCTGATGAGTAGGCTGAGAGTTTGTTGGCCATATTTAATTTGACAATTCTCCTGTATATTAGTTTTTAGTGAAATAATATTTTCGAAAAAAAATTTGGGGTTGTATTTATTTTCTACATCAGTGGTTCACGATCATTTTTTAGCTATGGGCACCTTTGGTTGCTACTTTATTCTGGTCGACCCCTATAGCAATTCGATGCTTTAAAACTAGTTTTATAGATACTTCTTCAAAACTTCCACACACTAACTTGTGCAGCTTGAACTATGTAAAATGTCTGAGCAAGAAAACTAATTGTTTCCTGCAACAAGTACATCGAAATGAAAATTTTTCATGGACATTTAAAAAACTATAGTGGATCTGCAGTTTAATATTTTGCTAGAGTGGAGCTCTCAGAATCTGGTATGGACCCTGGTTAAGAATTACTGCTCAACATGAATTTCAAAAATATTTTCATCTGTCGATTGTCAGCTGTCAAAAAGTCTTGATCCCTAGAAAAGAGAGGCGAAGACATAAATCCTCCTTTTTCAACGAATCACTGCATTTTCACTTTGTTCATAATCATTGAAAATACCAGAGTCTCAAGATTTTGCCATCTAATTATAATATTAAATATATCTTCATAAATTCTCTCGTTCCTTATATATTTATGGAAACTGTGATAACCATTTGAATCATACAAACACATTTTCTACTAACGAGCCTTCTTTTACGATTATCGTTGCATAATAACATCATAATCATAGTAAAATCCAGTCGAAAGGATATTATTTTTAACGGAGACACTATATCAAACGTTCAACCGGTAGCCTATGTTTTTCCTTCAGTTTTGACATCAATGCCTTTAGTGTTTCTATGTTTGCGATATATATCTACAGCTAATAATGCAAGAAACTCTTTGCCTGTTTTATTATCCCTCTGCATTTTTATGAGCTAATATTAAAGTTGATTTTTAATTGATTTCTCACTTGAGTCGTCAGTTAAATCTTCAAATATCTCTTTCAGAAAACATGCTTCATTTGATATTTAGGAAATATCTCTCTATTCGATTCTTGTCCAGTGCACATTTATTTGTCAGTGCACGTTTCTAGCATCGTGTAGTCATTTATTAAATCTTCCCATACGTTGCTTGTATTTTCTGAGATTCATTTTCTAAAGAAAAGATGATTTATTACAATTTTAAATTACAGCTATATTAGGATCTCTTCGTATCAAAGGAACACTTTAACAAAAATTTCCTTAGAGAAGAATTGTAGTAGCAAAGGGCCAATTAATTTGCTTAAAGACTACTTGAATGGCAGCCGAAAGCATTGTAGCATCATCTAAGGTGATTAGTTTAGTAGTTTTTATATTGTGAAGCTTCTCACAAGATATTTTCGTGTAAAAGACAGCTGTTTCTAGTACAAGTATTTAAGAAGAGGTATTTGCTATTCTATATGTGATTAACAAAGGAATTGTAATAGCTACAATGTTGTAAGAAAAATTACTTTCATACTCTTTACAGAAATCGTGTAGGAGTTATTAACGTGGAATCTGCAGATCTGTGGGGTGCCGTGAGCGGTGTTCAAAGTCTCAATGACTTCATAGATTCTCTGTTGGAATTTCCAATGAGTTGAAAGAAAATCTTGGCACACAATAGTAAGGAAAGTTTATATGTAATTTATATGTGAATGCATGCATACATAATACATACATACGTGCATGCACATACATACATACATACATACATACATACATACATATATATATATATATATATATATATATATATATATATATATATATATATATATGCACATTTATATGTATACACATATACACATATACACATGCATATTTGCAAAACATTATAATACAAGATAGAATAAACAGATTTTAATGTGAATCACAACAATTGTTTCTGTGCATTACATCAACTAATAATTTCTGAGTGTTTCACATATTTTAGATATTATTATATAATAATCTGCGTATACATACATATGAGAGAAAGAAAGAAAGAAAGAAAGAAAGAAAGAGAGAGAGACAGACAGACAAACAGGCAGACAGACAGACAGACAGATAAGACAGACAGAGTGTGTGTGTATTTGTGTGGGGTTGGCTTCTCACAACAAGCCAGGCTACCTGAGAGGGAGACGGTGTCTTGTGCTGCTGGATTTTCCACAATATAAAATGTTGAAATGTTTCTGCTTTTGAAACACCTGTTGAGATATCTGAAGTCTGCCGGCCTTATCCGTTGTATTAATTTCATTATGCAGTGCACGTTCTTTGGCAGCAAAGTTCGCAACGAAGTCTTTATAATAATAAAAGGATACTACATCGCCTATTATTTTATTCAATACTTACGTCTCATGAATCGTTTGAGAGGTCTCCTTTCATCATATTAGCGGCAAACATGCGATAAAGTTGTAAAGACGCAAATGGTAGTATGCAAAATTAACTTTCCCCTGAATACAATCAAACTGGTGTTGGTTCTCAGACATACCCCTGTGTTTCATCATCATTTCTCAGTAGGTATCTTCGTTTTCTGATTATTTACAGGTATTTTGCATTATACCACCAACTGAATACAAATCTTCAAAACTGCGAGAGCATCAACTGCCTGATATGAAATCTTTATGTAAACTTACCTTACGTTTAGATTGAGACAAACTTTTCAGATTCTGACTGGCGTTGCAGGGATTCAATTTAAATTAATTCTTAAGATTCGCTGAGATATGTTTACCCATCTTTGTGATATCATAAACCTGAGAGAAACTAATCTTTTTTAATTCTTTTGTATGAAATAAAACCAAAGGTTTTGCAAATATTTTCTCAAGCAGTAATATTTCAACATTGAAACTAAATCGCTTGGATGCAGTTTGTGGAGAAAATACAGGTTCTCGAAATTTTCCTTCCAGTTGTCTCTGTAAGCCATGAACCGTTTGGTGAGCCTGAGAAATATATTGGCAACAATACTGTTCGATGGTAACATTATTTTTTCCTCCCTTTTGCCTTGCACTGATGCTTGCAGTATTATGTAACTGAAACACCAACCCACGATATTACTCTACATTCATCGACTGTTGTTAGTTGTTACTTTCCAGCTGCAAATTGGATTCAATTGCTCGTTGCTGGAAGAGTTATCTACCGTGCTTATTTCGGATAGATGACCCTCCACAAAACGCTATCCGCGAGGCATTATGTCACACCAGAATAGTTTTCCAATAAATATTTGCTCCGTTATCAGAATTTATTTGTAACTGTCGAACTTATTCGTAAAAAGGAGGAAATAAAGCTGCGTATGACACAGAATCCAATTTTAACCCTAAAATATTTACACTAATTATTTGCAAATTTGGGGATACACATCGAATGAGGATCTCCTTTAAACTTTCAGTATACCTTATTGTAACCATTTCAGCTGAGTTATATTGCCTTCTGTCCAATTATAGGGTCTCTCTTAAGTGTTACATTCACTGTCGTAACAGAAATCCATTCATTGCGATCTTGTTATTCCTGTAATTCCATTTCCTGAAAGGTTTCAAATGTTCTCTTCAGTGATTGAATGTAAATTTTCTATGATGCTAGGAATGCACCTTTTATTAATACGTTTTCAGTCTTAATTTCAATTGGATTCACTGAAACAAACAACCTGCAATTGAGCAAAGTATTTATATCGAAAGTCCATGCATGCGCAATGTCCTGTGGTCTATTTGACATTTTACTCTGAAACAGAAATTATTCCTTTCATTCAGCTTATAAGTGCTCCAATTGACACAAAAGTGAATGACAAATTGTATGACATTACGGATTATATGAAGCTTAGATGATAAGGATTCTAAGTATCACATTACGACATGTTGAATAAGGAGGAATATACATTTATCCACAGTAATGTGGTTCAATACTCATTTCATATTATTGCTATTTTATTAAATATTCTATCTAATTTTTTCTTCAGTTCTTCATAAGATTAATGTCATGTCTGCCATTCTTAAATGTATTTCATCAGCAGTGTTTTGTAAGCTCTTCCCATTCCTCCGCATCCACCCTCATTTGATTAGCTTATTTATAATTATGGCGTTGACGCCTCATTCATTCTTGATTGCGTTATTATTTTCCTCTCTCGTTCTTGTTAGCCACTAGAATATCGTTATTTATTTATTCATCATCATTTTTTCCTAATCATTTTTCAGATGCCTTCTTAGTTGTTCCTCGGCTAACAGTTGCTTTGTAAAAGGTGTCTCCATAATAAATGAATTAGAAGTCGAAACACAAATCACTTTTTGCCTTGTCCTAGAAGAAATTGTTAAATATATATAATACATAAGTAACATCAAAATGACATTATAACATGACACAATATAATAACATTAATAGACAAACAAAATAATATTGTTTTTTCCTACGGTCTGTTGATTATGTGTCAAGTCAACTTTAGGTTAGTTTTGAAGTTGAAAGAAATAAATTGGTAGTTCATAGAAACCCGCTGTTCAAAAAGAGTTGATTTTTGTTCGTGAATTGTTAGGTTCTTATATAAATGTGTGAATGTTTTGATGTGTTCTCTCTGTTGTGTTAAAATGAAAGAAATACCTATTTCAATAAATAATTGATAGTTGCCATAATAATGTCAGTATTTAACGTAGTTTGTCTTGAATCGGTAGCTTGAGATGGCCTAAGGAATTTCGTTTCTTGCGAGACATTAGAAGAATCTCTCCATAGCTGTGTAGAAGATTGTTCGTTTTGATGTGCCGGAAATTCTCTCAGCAGAAGATTGGTAATTGTTGTTAAATGTTATACTGAAAAGCATGTGAGACAAATAGCAACACAGAAATAGTGGAGAAGGCAGATGAAAAGTAGATATATAGATACGGAATGAAGAGAAAGACAAGGAGAACAACTAGCTGTACGGGGTGGGGGAGACGCGGGTTTAGAGCGATGAAAATTTATAGCGTAGGTCAAAAGTGACTGTAAATTATTCTAAAGAAATTTGCTAAAGACATTTATTTTGTTGTTGGACGCAAGTTTGTTTTCTTTGGAAAGACTTCTAAGACTTGGTTAAATTGGTAAAGATTTAGTTTATCTACATTTTTGATAACATCAGCTGTGGGCAGTGTACGTTGTCTTCTGTTGTCTTTCATTGTGTCGAGCAGAATGAAAGAGTAACAAATAAATTCTTCTGTCTCTCAATCATAGTTCTATTATTTCATTCAAAGTTTATTTAAGGATTTTAAAATATAAAATACAGTTATATAACGTGTATTTTCCTTATTCTTATATTTGTTTCAGTTGTTACTCTGCAGTTATGCTGGAGCAAAGCCTTGAAGAATTTAAGCCTTATAATTATTCTATCAGTTCGTTGTGTCGAACCGCTAAGTTACGGATACGTAAACACACAAACACCGGTTGTCAAACGGTGATGGAGGACAAACATAGAAACAAAGATACACACACAGAGAAACATACACGTATATAATTACATGGCGGTGCTCCAGCATGGACGTAGCCTGATGATTAAAACAAGTAAAAGGTAAAACTTATACGACGGGCTTCCTTCAGTTTCCGTCAACCAAATCCACTCGCAAAGCTTTGGTCAACCCGAGGCAATAGTTAAAGACACTTACCCAAGGTACCACATAGTGGGACTGAACCCGGAGTCATACGGTTGTCAAACAAACTTCTTATCACAGAGCTATGCCTGTGCCTATATAACATTTCCATTTTAAATTTATGAGTAATGCTAAGAATGTTCTTGTTTTCATAAATAATTGTAACATGAGAGAAGTAAATTAAATTGGGCAGAGAAATATACCCAACACATTGCGATATTTCGCCATATTTGTTTTCGTACTTAGTTCATATTTCCTGAAATTAATACTGCATTTTTCTTTTTGTTTTAAATTATTAGGATGGATGAAATATTTCCACTTTAAGTGAAGTGGATTGCTATAACTGAATTGTATGTCCAAATATGTTTGACATTGTTTCTAAATTACTCTTGCGTCATGATTTTTGAAGCTTTTATGTTGTAGAAAAACTGTATATCCTCTATTTTCATTAAGACAAAATATTGATTTATTTCTATGAAACAAAACTGGTTAGATAATCAGATGAGAAAATCCCTCTGGCTTTTGAAATCTAGTGCCTTAGATTATATTTACGTTTCCTGCAGGTCCAAACAATACTCGTCTTCAGTTTTTGTTTCGTCCGATTTTATTTATATAATCTTGTCAAAGCACAAGATGATATTTGTTCCGTTTCTTTATATATATATCAAAGCGTAAGAAACATTTATTAGTAGTTATATAACATTTTAAAATATCCGAACTTAAAACAAATATAAGATATAAAATAGCCTTTCTAAACATCAGTAATGTTTCGACCGATTGTGTTTCCTTGATCCTAAACGGAGAAGACAGTTTAATTTAATAACTTGGTATTGAACAATATTACGGTGTAACATTCTGTTAACAGTTTTGAATTATGTTGATAATGTCTCCAGGATGTGAACGAAAACCAATACATTTCATTAATACTCAACGGAAGTTGAAAGGTATAGATATGTGGTAGCAAGATCGCTTGGTAACTGCTTTGATTCAGGTACAGCCACACTGCAGGGCACTTAGGGAAAATGTTTTCTGCTAAAACCCCGGACCGAGACCAATGCTTTACGAATGAATTTGGTAGACGTAAACTGTGTGGAAGTTCGTGGAATTTCGTGATATTATTTTATTCACCTAGTTCTACATGTTTACACTTTTATCGCCTTCAAAGTATTCTCCATTTGAAGCAATGCATCGGTCCAAGGAGCAAGTTCGGGTAAATTGGGAGGGTTGGTAAGCGCGGTCATGCCATTTTTGGTCAAAAACTTGTTTTACACTTCCATGAGCAGGCGAGGCGCAAATTTAGCTGCAAATCTTTTTATTCGCAATTCCTCGCTGAAACTTCATTGGCAAAAGCTCTAAGACACACCAGTCATATAAGCAAGTTCGTCAAACATTCGGTGACGGTCCTCCAAAATTAGTTCATGAATTTTCGTGATGTTTTCATTCGTTTAGGAGGTCGTCGATCACCCTGAACGAAGCTGCTATTCAAGCGAAAACGTAACCCTTCGTAAAGCGTGAAAACCTGTTGTAAACTGGTGTTTTGCTCATGGCAGCGTCCTTGTAAGCTGTTTGAAGATTGACAACTCTTTCATCCGCCGTTTTCTGCAATAGAAAGCAGAATTTCACGGAACCACACGGTTCCGTCGTTTCAGCAATTGCAAAAATCGACGAAGAAGGAAGAAGCACTGTAAAACAAAAGAAGTACGACCTCAAACGAAGACGACGGTTGGTTGGCAGACAGATGCCTGAGGGTTGTATTAAGTGACTTCTACTGGTAGGTTTCCGGCCGCAGTCCAATGAATGAAACAAGAAAAGACAGATTCGGTCACCCATTGCTGGATATTCTGAACACTACATTATAAAGTAAATTTGATATACTTTTGATACGTTTAAAAGTTTATAATATAAATATTTGAAAACTACATTAAACATACGCGTATACTTACAAAGCACACACTTAGGTTATAAGAAGAGAGGCTATTCTTTTATATTAATACGAAATCATTCTGATGTGGTAATTGTCAGCTTAAAACAAGAGAGTTGAAAATGAAACAAGTGATTCACCGTGGTGATACAATCGTGAAAATCTTTGAATATAAGCACAGTCTCAATAGCTGGGTTTCCTTAGCAGCCACTTTTGACATTAGCCGCTAGTCTTGATATTTGTTTCATGATATATTCAAATATATTATCAATAAGATTTATACATTCTTTAACATTCACCAAATACTTCGCCGTCTTTCATTATACATATATTCATTCACACACAAACACATATTAACACGCATCTATCACACATATGCTTCTCTCTCTCTCTCTCTCTCTCTCTCTCTCTCTCTCTCTCTCTTTCACACATAAACACAGACATATACACAGAGAAGCATGTACATATAGACTCATGTCACACAGGCATACGAAAACACAAATATGTATGTATATTTGTAAATTAATAAAATCTTCAAAATAAAAAAAAAAAATCGTTAGACAAAATAAATATTCGATAGTTCTAAAGTATAAAGTTAAGATACATAAAAACAAGCAAATATCAAAATGACTTTTATTGCCTTTGTTTCAACGCTCATTTACTTTTAGTGTGTTTCGTTGTCGACGTCCATAAGCTCGCAGAACATAGTTTACATCAACAATATTTATATTTGCTATAGAAAAAGAAAACAACATCAGAAAAGTAATTAGTTCAGCGAAGCGTGTTTTCTTTCATTGAAATACATATCATATAGAATTAATGGACCGTTAGTTTAGGTAAAAAAAATAATAATCTGCTATTCTTGAGATATAATATTCAACACTTTTTGATTTCTTTGCTAATTTCTTTTCCCAGCTGCATATACTCTGATTTATTTGTGGTGTAGCGGTTGCATTCCAAGCGTATTATCTAGCATTCCAATCTTCTAGGGCCCAGGTACACTTCCCCAACGAAAATTAAGGTTACAATGTATGGAAGCATAAGACGCAAAATATGAGCAATAAAGCATCAATTTTAAGTAACCTTAAAGAAGTTTTACGATATTGTTTATGTAAACCATGCAAGGCCACGGTTTAACAAATTCAAATCTTATGTCGAATATGTTTTTTTCTTGTAACAGAGGTTAATATTTAGTCTAGGGTCTGCTTTAAATGAACTGATTGATGATTGAAACCATTCTTATTCCAACCTGGACCAATACATAAAAAATAACAACTGGTTGGACTGTACCATACAATATGATATTCGATTTCTGTGTAAATGGTAAGTTGTGATTTGATGGGAAACTGATTACTAATCAGATGTCATTAATTAGACCGTCATGAATTTTGATGAAAATTGACTGTGATCAAAACATAAATTTGCGATGTACTACCACAAAATATATATTGGAAGAAATGTGTGCATTAGACTGAAATACATTTCTATCTATCTATCTATCTATCTATCTATCTATCTATCTATCTATCTATCTATCTATCTATCTCTGTATATGGACAGTTACATTTGTTAGATATGTGCATATATGCATACGCATACACACGCTCATATATATATATATATATATATATATATATATATATAT
>NC_068989.1:93826415-93830899 GCF_001194135.2 Octopus bimaculoides
ATATATATATATATATATATATATATATATATATAAATATAGTTAAGTAGACTTAGCGGTTGCAATAACCGTCTAAGGGATAAGAATATTCGTTCTTATACCGGTATGATTCACCTATGTTAAACCTTGGCATGGGTATGCAAACACACTATGTTCATAGGGTACAGGTAATAACAGAATAAACAAGAGTTTATCAGAAATCAAATTTAAAATAAGCAGAAAACGATACGTTCTTGCCTGTTTTGGAATCAGACCACGAAATCGTTTTCCGTGAGCGAGTCAATGACCTTCTTCGATTCCTCTCTGGATCTCGACAACGGTGTTAAAACCGCGACCTTTGAACTGCCTTTTGATTTTCGGGAAGAGATGGAAATCCACAGGTGCGAAATCTGGTGAATTGGGCGTGTACCATGTTGATTCTGGCGAGAAATTCGCGAGTGAGGTGAGCTCAGTAACAGCGTGCATTGTCGTTGTGAAGAATCCAATTCTTAGCGCTCCAGAGATGCTGTTACTTTCTCTGAACGTCCTCCCTCAAACGTTTCAAAGGGTTGCAATAAAACTCTCCATTCACCTTCTGATTCTGGGAGACGGATTCTCGATTCACAATGTCGAGAAAGATGATCAGCATGATCTTGATTGAGCTGCGGCTGTCGTGTCTTCTTCGGTCATGCGGATAAAGGGCTCATCCACTGTGATGACTGTTGCTTCGTCGCAGGGTCGTACCCGTAGACCCAACTTACGTCAGCGGTGATGATACTCAATATGAAGTATGGGTCATAGGAAGCACGGTGACGGAGACCATGGCGGACTACGATGCGATGCTCTTGCTGCTCAGTGGACAAACTTGGCAGAGACACACCCCATGTTCAATTCAGGTATTTAGGATTTCCTACTCTGACCCATACGACCGACACCATCAACAATGACGTTCATTGTCCTTCGACGATCCTCATTCACAAACAGATGAATTTTTGCCACATTTTCGGGGGTAACGCTCCTGGCAGGTCTTCCACATCGCACATCGTCTTCCAGGAACCTTCTTCCGGTTTTGAAGCGACCGTTCCACTCAAACCATGACATACGGTCCATTCCTTCGTCGCCATACTATGCCAAGGTATACTCAATGTTTTTGTAGCAGACTTCCAAGTTTAATGCAAAATTTTCACGTTGGCTTTTTGCTCCAATATCCCATCCATGACAAAATCACAGACTACAGTATACATGTGAACACAAAAACACAAATTTCCTAGTTTGCGAAGTAAACACAACGATGTCATTCGTCATACTACCTCACGAAGATTACTGATAGTTCTCACTGCGCTTGCAGCCGTGAGCTATTATCTATTCGCGCGCTACAGAACTAATCCGGGAAGGTTTTCACACTATCGTGAATATATATATATACATTTTTTCTTTTACTTGTTTCAGTCATTTCACTGGAGCACCGCCTTTAGTCGAACAAATCCAGACCATGACTTATTCTTTGTAAGTCCAGTACTAATTCTCTCAGTCTCATTTGGTGAGCCTCTAGGATACGGGAACACGAAATCCACTCACAAGGATTTGGTCGGATCGAGGCTATAGTAGAAGACACTTGGCCAAGGTACCACTCAGCGGGACAGAACCCGGAACCATATGGTTGGTAAGCAGGCTACTTACCACACAACCACTCATGCGCCTTGGTTGATGATGCGTAGACATGCGCTGAGACTGCGACATCTCCGGCTCTACGTGGACGTCGGTGAGCAGTTGTGGTCACCGTTTGTGCGGCGCGCCTTCCCGCAGCTCGTCTTCATGACCGAACTGCAGTCGTAGATCAAGAAGTGGTCGAGGAAGGGCGAATGACACCGCGAGTGTCGCTTTACTCTTCAGCATCTCTGCTGCGGGTCGACCTTGAGCGACTGCATCACAACCAAGGCATTCTATAGGAGATTAGTGGAGGGGAGGTACGACGACGAACTCGTGGTGAAGCTGGGCGTCGACGAGGAATGCCTGACCCGCTTGTTGAAGACCCTTTTCAGGTCGGGACCTATGGGCAACTTCCAGAGATCCCTGGCCTGGCAGTGCTACCGAGAATCGCTACCCGTTCGGGATACGCTCTACTCACACGGCTCGAGAAACACGGGGCCGACCTGCTCGAGATGCGATCAAAGCGACTAATCTGTTCTGCACGCACTCGTGCAGTGTCCAACCATTTCCGACCTGTGGGCTTATGTCGAACGACTGCTGTCACGTGTGGGACGAGTCGGTTTATCAGCCGAGTCTATTGTCAATATCGTCACGCCCCCTTCCTTCAAACGGGAAGGAAGAGCTGTATTTATCATACTTGTGGCTATGGTGAAAGAATATATCGGGTGGAAGCGTCTGAAAGGATTAGAGACAAACACTTTCCTCTCTGGTCAATCTCTCATCAACTTTTTCAAGTATCACTTGAAAAGAAAGTGAGAGTGGAGGGGCATGCTTTGTCTAGTGAATGTTTCAAAAAAATATGGGTGAATGTAGCAAGGATGGCACGTATGAATGACGAACCCACCTTGAGCATGATCCAATGAACCCGGAAAAATTTAAAACAGAGTTACTTGCAAATAAATGTGTTAACATGTGACATTATTGACCGAGGTTATATACATATATATATATATATATATATATATATATATATATATATATATATATATATATATATATATATATATGAAGGAGCCTTGGATGTAGGTTAGAAATCAGCTCGTTCTCTATTAGCAAGAAATCTTGAAATAAAAATAAATAATCACTTACATAGATACATACATAGACACATACATACATACATACATACATACATACACACATATATACACAATCACACACATACCCTCAGACACACCTCAACTTAGCTCCCATTCTATATTTCATTCTTAAATATTTTTTCATTAAGCATCTTATTCTAAATTTTCATTGTACAGGGTTTAAAAACCACTTTACCATCAAAACAATTTATGTGTGTGTGTGTGAGTGTGTGTATGTGTGTGTGTATGTGTGTGTGTATGTGTGTGTATGTGTATGGATATACTTATATATAGTTGATATGTTTCTCAATAAATATTAAAAAAAACAACAAATTATATCTAAATTTTTATTCGCTAGACAACGGATAATACATCGGTGCACATATAATAAATATCTGTAAAATAGTGTTTATATTGTAAATCGAGAAACAAGTATTTAAACTCTATTAACACAGAGTAGAATATTTGTGCCTAGAGTAAATTTGTTTTTCGTTTTAACTGCTGCCATGTTTAAAACCTAAACACAAACATTTATAGGCGTATGAGGTGTGGTGGTGTATGTGGTATTAGTTAGAGAATAAATAATTTAATAGTCAAGAATTGGAGAGATTTCCATTGAAGTAAATATAAATTTATGCTAGGCTTATCTTCAGGAAGTTGGAGTCATGCATTCTTCATGAAATTAAAAAGCGGAAGCTTCGAAGTCCCTATCACCTTGCTTCTTTTAACAGAGTAGTACACACATACTTCCCACCACTACCACCACACATATATTACTGCTGTTTTTAGGTTCCAATTTTACGCTGATCTGATGGGTTAATCTACATACTTTTGTAGAGTACAAATTTGTTACTTAAATACAGGAGAAACAGTCAAATCATTGATAGAGATGTTGCTCGTCTGGTTTATATTTTCCCCCTTTTCAGAACCATATAACAACAGTTATCCTCACCAAACTCCAACCCTACATCCTTTGAGAATTTTGTAATTAGATCAAGGCTCTTTTTCATCTCATGCATATTCTTTGCATAGAGCTGTAAGTCATCCACAAAGAAACTGTGTAATTTTGGTATTTCTTTCTTTGTGAACCAGTGAGATATCACTCAGACTTCTTTATGCATGAATGTATGTATGTATGTATTTATGTACGTATGTATATGTGTGTGTGTATTCGTGTGTGTGCTTTGTGTATGTATGTGTATTTTGTGTGTGTATGCGTGGATGTGAGCGTGTGTATGCGTGCATATGCGTCTGTGTGCGTGCGTGTGTGTGTGTGTGTGTGTTTGGGTATGTGTGTGTCTGTGTGTTTGGTTGTTCCCCACCACCGTCTCACCTCACGTAGCCGCAGTCTCGTGACTGAAATAATGGCTGTGTGGTAAGAAGCTTGCTTCCCAACCACAGGCCTCCGAGTTCAGTCCCACTGCGTGGCAACCTGGTCTTGCATCCTGTACAATAGCCGCAGGCCGACTAAAGCCTTGTGAATCGATGTGGGAGACGGAAACTGAAAGAAGCCTGTAGTATAAATATATATGTATATATATTTATGTGTGTGTCTTTGTGTCTGTGTTTGACCCTCCAGCATCGATCTATAAAACTGATGTTGGTGTGTTTATGTCCCCATAACTTAATGGCTCTGCAAAATAGACCAATAGCATAGGTACTAGACTTACAAAGAATAAACACTAGGGTCAATGCCTTTGACTAAGATTATATATA
>NC_068989.1:93830909-93839199 GCF_001194135.2 Octopus bimaculoides
TATATATATATATATATATATATATATATACGTACATATATGTATGTATGCATGAATGCATGTATGTACATATGTATCTATCTATCTATATAAATATATACATATACATAGATATAGATAGATAGATAGATTTTTATCTATACAGACATACACACATACAGGATACATAAATATATATATATATTTATGTATCATATTTGATTATGAATATATATAGATTGGTGAAGCATGAATCCCCCTAGAAATATAGAAAACAAACAAAGGTTAAATAGGTAAATATAGTGTAAAGTGGTAAATTGTAGACCAATAATTTATACTTAACTCGAATGCTTTCCTCAGAGATTAGATTTAAGTAGTTATGTGGAATATTTTCCCTAGTGAAATCTTAAAGATTCTTGGGACGAACAATTCATTTCATGATGTACTAAGAAAATTGTAAATATCTTCTCAACAGGTAAGTTTTAGCCTTCCCCAGTGATACTATTAAATTTTGTGTTATATGAATTTAGTATAATAATTGTGTCCAGTTACTGATTGGCAGAGACCTTTTGCCAGGTTTTTGAACTATATATAACAAATAAAAGATGCAACACATGCAAAGGTGCAAAGGTGATGAGGCAACACGCTGAGCCGACAGGGAATATATAGGGACATATGAAGTCTATGTTTAAACATTTTAAAAACTTTCGACCTCGTTGTATACGTTGGTCGGTTTATTTTTGGCTGTACCCATGAACCTCATTCTTTAGCAGGAAATAAATTTGCGAAATATTTCTGTCGGAAATAATGAAGATCGAAAACTCAAACGTATTCAAAATAATCCTTTTATTCCTCACTCACTACCTTCCTCTCTCTCTCTCTTCCTCTCCCTCTGACAAACATATATGTATATGCATATGAATTTAAAAATATATAAATACACACACACACACACAGATCCAGACATACGTACATACGTAATACATACATACATACATACATATTAATTAAATATTGATTACCATGTTAATTTTGTGGTATCACTAATTTTTGTGGTGGAGGCTTCTTGGAATATTCATATGGATATGATCTGGGATTATTAACAATTAACTGAGCTAATCACTCTTCTATAAATGGAGAAAAAGTGTATGAAATGAACATAATTGTTGTCTTTCGTTCAGACGGCAGTCGACAGAAATAGGTGGTTCAGCTGAATTTCAGCTAGATAGAATGTAAGCTTGCACATTACCAGGATGGCGACAAAGTGAAAACTGGCTGGATGGATCCTGGGAACATTCAGAACCAGAGATAAGGAAGCCATGATGGTCCTCTGGAGGATATTCGTCCTCAGCCGCCTGCATTACTGCTCCCAGCTATGGTCACCCAACAGTGTAAAATTAACAGCGAACCTTAAATCAGTCCAGCGAATGCCTTTTGCATTTTGGAATCAGAAGCTTCACGTGAAATATAGCATTGTCGGGTGGGTTGCCGTCGATTTTCTCTCAAACTTACCATCTACCATTCTTTTCAAATACAAAGTTTATGCAACTCCAACTCTCTCATCTCTACTTTAAAAGCACACGCCCAAGCAAATGTAAAATGGTCACCTTCATTACTAGCGTAATCTACAAACCCTAAGACTCTCTGATACCACACATGAACGACCTCTATAAAAGGAGGCCTTCAAATCATCTTTCTTTGTGAACATACCAATCAGGCCCCTTTAATGAGCACAAAGTCACAATAACAAGACGTATCAAGTAGACATGCCGTTGCTTCACAATTTCTGTACATAAAAAAAACAACATATACAGCTAAATACATTGACATTGTTACTTATGCTAAGTGTTACCTTAGCATTTGTATGTCAAAAAACCTCATATATAGATCATTGTGCAAGTGTCATCCGAAAATGTGGAATTCTTCTCTAAAATTATTTTAGTTTCTTAGAGTTTCTGGTTCAAAACCTCAAGAGACACCCACACTGCAATATTACCAATAAGCTCTGCTTTCTCTCGTCTCTCAGTGAATTGTTCCACACGTGTTACATGTGAATAAATGTAATTCGTATGCGTACAAGAAGTTATTGTGCACACGAAATCATATTTACTTAATATTCTAATTATTAGTTAATCGTATTATTTAATTACATACTTTTGTTATGAGAAAAGCATCGCCTAATATGATATTTTCAGTACCCTGTGCTTAAAACTAACCTGAACATATTTAAGGAAAATACATGAAATTAGTAATATGTCTACGACGGATCTGAGAGAAAACTATCCGATTAATAGAAATAAATTTACTCACATGATATTATTCATTCGAGACATTAATACCGTTGCTAAGATACATTTTGTTCTACAGAACAAATTAATTACTCATTCCAGCCTCCTCATCGAACACATCCGTGCTTTGCCAAACAGAACCTGAAAGCTTGTTGTGATCTTCTGAATGTTTTTGACTATTAAAACACATTTACATAGAACAAGATGCAAGAGCTTAATCACGTGGATCACGTGTCTACTGAATAAAAATTTAAAATATCCAATTTATAGAATTCCAACAAAATTTGGTAAAGAACTTAGATCACCGAAACTTCCAGTTGGGAAATAAATCTCCAATGCTACCAAAAAGATCTGTTATTATGTCCAGAGAAAATAACTTGTGACAATGCCGTATAGATAAACGGAATTAAAAAGACAAACTTAATATTCTAGAAATCCCTCTTAATCTCGCAATAACTCATTTTGATATTATCGCCATGTTTTGACATTAACTATCCATCTTTTAAGTGGGTTCACACCTCTAGGAATGAATCATTAATATTTGATATTTCTGATGCTAATCTACTAACAAAGTGTCGTTCTGAGGAGTGCGATAGGTTTGTAACGATGCTTAAGGCCATTAGCAACAAGAAGCTTGACGTCAGCCTGACGTGAGATATACTATCAGTATTAGAAGCTCTATTGATTTTTGAGTATTGTAAATATGTGCGACGAAGTTATATTTATCTAATTTTGACGTTGTTCATACTTTAAACTGTTCAATCATTAGTCCTTTCTCCATTTCACTGGAGGGAAATGTTGATATTTTGCTGAAATTTTAGAATACAATATATGTTTTCAATCTTTTTAGTTACGAGAGTAAGGCATTAATCATCGGCTACGTACGTATATGTTGTATTGGCGGGAAATTTACTTCGATACAGTTCTCTCTCTTGAGACAATTTCGTTGGTCTGGCTGTAAAAGCAGAGTTCGCTTACTGCTTCTGGATCAACTAATGGCTTATGGTATAGGAAAAATATAATATTCAGTGTGTTCACAAGGCAGATTGCACATCTAAACATGAAGGCAAAACACCACACACCAAGAAGATGGACACTCGGACACAATTTTTGCTGATGTCAAAAATGAGCGATTACATAACATAGTTGTTTTGATCAGAACATTAACGATTGAACATGTAACAACAAGCAAATTAGTCACAGTGTTGCATATTGTATCATCTTTAACAGACATGGACGCAGCTGGCGTAATAACATCTAAATAGACGTTTCAAGTTTGAACCTGCACATTGATGCGCGCGCAGTTAATTTCTTGCTAACAGAAAAATCGATAGGGGCAAAAATGATTCTTGTATTGCATTTAAAATTCATTTGAAGAAAATAGCTTACTTCATTTAGGCCTTGTCTGTCGTTTATTAGTTTATTCTGCCGTAATTGTACGTACAAACGAAGTTATTTGTTTTATATATAAACACATTTGTTTATATTTTGGATGTGACAACATGTTTGCCTATAACGTAATCTGCAAGGAATGTAGACTTGCTGCTACTGAAGAACATGATAACATTTCGGTGTAACTCATTAAGAATATACAATTATGTCTATATCTCTGCGACGACCCTGTTGCAGCAGATAAATTTCAAAGGGGATTTAGATATAAGGCACCGGATTTAGGTATAAGGCACCCCATCTAAAGGGGATTTAGATATAAGGCACCCCATCTAAAGGGGATTTAGATATAAGGCACCGAATTTAAATATAAGGCACCAGTGAAAATATATGTTGAAACCCATTATTAAATCTAGGAGTACATTCCCTTTTCCTTAAAAGATTAAGAAGGCAAATTTGGTTGATATTCCATGTAGATCGAATAAATACCCAGAGATCTCGTTTGGGATTGATACCATTTCGTATTTTACTTGGAAAGACTTGAAAGTTAACGTAAGATCGTAATCATGTAAAGAAAGTAAATATAACAAATAATCCAGAATTCTTTTCCGGTACCGGATCGATCCCAAAATCTAATGAGTTCGTGCCAATCAGGAGGCCAAGCACCCCTGAAAGTTTCATCCGAATCCATTCATATTGAGATATGTTGTCCACGTACAAACAAACAAACGACTGAAAACAATACCTCCGCCTTCGTTAAGGCGTGGGTAACAAGAAAACAAATAGAGGATAAAGAATAAAATGTGTTGGATATTTGCGTTATTTCTAATACACAAGGCGTGATCCAAGCTCTCTGTTTATCATCTATTATGTCATTTATTATCTTGAGTACTTACTTTATTCGGTAAACATCAGCCGGATCTGTGACGTCAAACTTTTAATTGTATATATTATTTCAGACTACATCCGACAACATTCATTTTCTTCCGCCAAAACGCTTGTTATTTTCCTGTGCATTTCTTATATATGACTTACTGATTCGGAACTGAAAAGAAGTTTTTATGTTTGATGCATAATATATGTAACCTATTACATTCTCCATCTTGAAACGTTATAGGATGCTTACTTTTGTATCTTTAATGTAGAACATAATGCTGTACACCACCAGAAATGTTTTGATAAATAAGTGAAAGAACGTATATTCAAGAAGTTTGAGTATGACTAGGAGCAAAAATACGTATTGGAGGCTATTACATAGGGTTATAAAGAATGATTGATGAATGTGAATCATTTCGTGGCTGCAGGAAATGAACATCGAGCTGCAGATGAAAAATTTCAATTTAAAATCACGTACTTGGTAAATATCATTGTCACATTTTACGATTGTTTCTATGTGTGTAAAATAAATTCGTGTAAATTGCAAGTTGTATATACAGGCACATAAAATCTGCTACACATAGAGCAAAAACACCGCACACATTTATATAGATGAATATACATGTATATACACAAACAAGTATGCAGATATATACATACTCATATATCTGTGTTTGTATACACACACACACACACACACACGCACACACACACACACACACACACACACACACGCATAAACGCATACATATGTATGTCCCTCTATATACCTATGAAAATGTACATTATATATATTGAAGTATACAAATATAACCGTATATAATAGTATATATATTTAAATAGGTTTGCAATACATGTATATATATTACATATATACTTATTACAATACATACATACATGCATCCATAATATATATAAACATGTGTGTGTGTGTGTGTGTGTGTGTGTGTGTGTGTGTGTGTGTGTGTGTGTTTGCGCGCGTGTGTGTGTGTGTGCGTGTGTGTGTTTGTGTATGTATGTGTAGACACGCACGTATATACATACCGATAATTTATCATTTGTTAACATAAGACCAATTCGTATATGTAAGCGCTGCTTCTCTCTTCCCTTTTTCCCCTCATATATTATGATGGTATTTTGATGAATTAGCATCGGTCAAAATGTCAAGTATACTTAGATCATTTACTGTAGAATTTCAAGAAAATATTACTTTTTTTCTCTAATACCAAAATAGAATCAGTAACACTAATTTGAATAACTTGAAGCATGTTTATATTGAAACTTTTATAGCTTCTATATATCTGTATTTGTTTTGTTTTGTTCATTATACTTTGGAATTTGTGAGATATAGCATCGATGGTTACAGGTATCCAATGATATAATCAGTGACTTACTGAGTACAAGATGGTGCCAGTTAAAGTTGTTCGCCAGTAACTAGATAGATCTCACTGAGTTTGTTTTCAAAATGTATTTTTTGTGGATATATAAACTTCAATATATGCATCAATGAGTGATGCTCTCTTTCTTTTTTTCTCTCTCTCTCTCCCTTATACGCACACGTTCTCATTCATATATACATATCATTTCAGTTGGTGGTTCTGTTCGAACAAGGAGTAAACGCAAATATAGTGTTCTGTATACGAAGCAGAGGATATGTAAATTTATTTATTAAGTGACACTTAAGAGGGTCAGTGGTATCACATTCCTTCCTAATTACTCTTATAAATTTGGCTGTGCTTCCATCGAACAAATCCTGTTAATGTAAAGATTGTTTACCAACATAACATGTTGCTGTAATTTAGCCCCAGGAGACATCGTCTCCAGCTGGCTATACGACACGATCTGCGTCCTTTCATGCTGGCAAATAATCTTTACTCCAAAATACTGTTGCTGAATATCTCTCACTGTGAGATTTATAATAGCAATTTTCTAAATCCTGTTAATGTTCTGAACACACCACACGCACACGCACCGCGCGCGCATATATATATATATGTGTGTGTGTGTGTGTGTGTGTGTGTGTGTGTGTGTGTGTGTGTGTGTGTGTGTGTGTGTGTGTGTGTGTGTGTGTGTGTGTGTGTGTGTGTGTGTGTGTGTGTGTGTGTGTGTGTGTGTGTGTGTGTGTGTGTGTGTGCATGTACATGTATATATATATATATTGGGGTATGTGCATAGAAATTTTTCAGAGTTTCTATTTTCCAAATTTTACGCATAAAGCGATTGGTTAATTTGAAAATATGGAAGAAGGTAGTTGTCCTTACCCATCAGCTGTTTCGCGGCCCGCTATTTAGTTTATAGCGAAATAAGGAAAACCATTTTTCTGCGGAGACACACTGTAACAGAACAAGTTTGAAGATTCATACTGGTGAAACACAAAAGTTCAAAAGTCTTGCCGCAGATAAACCATGGTAGCCGACTTATGTGTTAACATTTAGAATATAAGAGCTTGTTTACGAGAAAGTCAGTAACAGGTTATTGAATTCAGCATTATGGAACTACGTAAATGGATAAAAATATACAGTTTTACTATTATAGTCTCCTGTTTAAAAGCGTAATTACTGCAATTTATTAGATTTAGTAAGTATTATCGCAAATAAATTCCGTCAGGAGGGAGTAACACACTTCAGTTGGAGTCTATTGCGAAGTGAGTTTGTTTTACACAAAATGAATCCTAATTGTATTACGAAATATGGTTTAAAAATTAACATTAAAATACGTTGTATGTTTTGAGAGTGTTCGTGAACATATAATAACAAATATATATTTTCATATGGAGTTGACATTATAAATTGAGTTTATTTGGCAATTATCTTTCAGTCTTGACATCGTTCCTTATGGGAATCTGTATTGGGAAATGTAATTACTGCGTTACTGATATTTTCTGTCTACTTAGTATAGCAACTAACAGATATATATTTCTTGAAATTAAATTTTATACATACATATGTGTGTGTTTGTGTGTGTGTGTCTGTGTGTGTGTGTATGTGTGTGTGTGTGTGTGTGTGTGTGTGTATACATATCTATATAAACAATAGTGAAACAGGAGAAATAGTTGTTTGCTTGAGAGTAACATTGTTGATGTATATGTATATACAATTTTCCATGTCTATATAAACAGATCCATTCAGTTTACAAACAATTTCCAACAAGCTTTTATATAAATTTAGAAAACAAGAAACGCTTTGGGACATACTCCAAGGAAAGTAGTAAACGTTAATTATATAAAACAAATATTTCAGTTATTAAAAAACGGGTGGGTTTTGTTATAAACACCAAAAAACAATGAAGAGATAAATTGCTGGCATTCTCTGACTGCCTTAATTTTTTTCTCATGTTGCCTTCGTGACAGAAGCATGTAACAGGTGGTAACATCCTTTAAAAAAAGAAAGAATAACAAAAAAATCTAAGAATTTTTTCCTCTATTATTGCAGAAAATACATAACAAAATATGGCAACATGGGAGACTAACTCAAATACAAATGGGCGGAAACAGGCTTGTTTCTCAATCGCATAGTTCTGCATTTAAACTTACTTTTGAGTCGGCTACTTCCCAGTGAATATTTCAAAGAAACTCCAAAATTATTATTCATTTCTATCTAACTATCTATCTATCTATCTATCTATCTATCTATCTATCTATCTATCTATCTATCTATCTGTCTATCTATCCATTTATATATCTGTCTCGCTCTCTGTCTGTCTTTGTATGTATCTAACTGTATAATCATATCTATCCACGTTTGTACATATATATATAT
>NC_068989.1:93839907-93844907 GCF_001194135.2 Octopus bimaculoides
TATGTACACAGACATATATATATATATATATATATATATATATATAAATAATATAAATATATATATATATATATATATATATATATATATACATGCACGCATACACACACGCATACATTTTTCATACATATGTATATGCGTGTGGTATGTGTAATTATATAATACCGTGATTGTATATAGAAGTGTTATGTATCAGTCTTTTGAAATTCAAGACTTGTTAGCTGCAGTCGGGAAGATAACTTTAATATAGTAAATCTACTTCATTATATTCAGAAAAACTGAACAACTAAAGTCCCAAGAATTTTTCCTTAACTTTTTACTGATAGTAATTCCGCGTTTAGTTTTAGAATTGTTTATATTAATAGGAAGTTGTAGCTTCCTTGTAGTGATAAAATTGTTGTATAAGTAGTAAGACAGCATTACCACGAAACTATGCATAATCTAATATCGGTTATATGCCACGGATTGTATAGTCAATTAACTCGATTAAAGTAGATGCCATTTCCGACTAGAGCAATAATAATTCTTTGTATTTTGATAATGGTGATCTCTGAGGAATTTTGAACTCAGGATATAGGACAAAGCTAAACATTATTTCGATTATACTGAAGTGGTAAAAATATGCTTATACTGACAAATAGAAAATTTTATGTTGTTATTCCGTGACGTAAATGAAATATAATGAAATTCACTTTATAATAAAATAAGAAACAGTTAATATTGGAACGGTTTGCAAGGCGGGGCGAGCTGGCAGAAATGTTAGCACGCCGGGCAAGATGTTTAGCGGCATTTCGTTCGTCTTTGTGTTCTGAGTTCAGATGAGGTTGATTTTTGTCATTCATGCTTTCGTAGTCGTTAAAATAAGTACCAGCCGAGTACTGGAATCGATTCAGTTGGCATGTCACCTCTCTCAAAATTGCTGGCTTTGAGCCAAAATTTGATGACTATATTAGAACTGTTCAGAAAGACACATACACAATGTTCTGGCGAAATTTGACGGTTTGTTTGATGTTTCCCAATTTTCAGCTTGATGTAGTGGGTGAACATTCAACGGCGTTGGAGAGCATACAGTTTAAAGAGAAACAATTAACTGATATTTGTATTAACTTAGATGAAATCTTTGCAAAGCTTTCTGGATAATTCCACCATATGAAATATGTTCTGGTAAAGTCTTTCAGCAGGTGAGATCACTACTATGGAAACTAAATTTGAGCATTCAGAAGACAATTCTATGCGTTTCAAGAATACCCATGCGCCTTACTTTATCAGATAAGATAAGGTTTCATCATACATATAGCGTATGAAATATAAGTTGAAGACGTTATATGCAAATGGCTTGAAGATAGTTATCGATAATCATTTATTAAACTACATCGCTGTGTTTAGTCATTTTTTTTATTATTTCCGAAAGCTACCATATCTTAGAACGCTTCTCATATGAGATTGGAATAAAATCCCAGCTTTGAATAAATCTGGCTGGACGTTATGAACTACAGTTTCATCTTAATCATCTTAACAATGCGTACAGCTGAAGTGGAATGCATAATAAAATTTGCATCAGGTTACAGAGACTATACTGTTAACCTTATTGCTTTCGCACAGGTAACGGTGATGGGGATGGTGTATTTTATTGACTAAAATCCGAGAGACATAAATTAATCCATAGGATAGCTAGTAAGAAGACCCGATCGGTTCAATGTTGATGATTATGTGGGACCTAAACTTTCAATGCCAGAATTTGTGAGTAACCAAATGATAGGCTCTTCTTATATAAGTTTATTACTTGTTTCGGGACAAATCCAAGCAGGCTACGTACTATCGATTGAACCAGCATGTTACTGGTACTAGGTTAGAAGGAGGAATAAGAAAAGCAACATCGGTATGGTAGATTTGATCATTGATCAATCAGAAATTGATGTAAAATGCGATGAATAATTTAGTCTGAACGTAGGCGTTCCTTAACAATGATTAAACATCACGTAATCATCAATAGCGAACCAGTATTGAGCGATATCAGTAAAGAAACGGTTATGTAACTCATAATAATTGCAGTCGAAAGCAATCTGAACTTATTGAATGATTTTCTTTTTTTTTTTTACAAAAGATTACGTTATTAAATAAATGCAACGAAAAATAAATGATAAAGGAAATTGAGATTCTAAATAAAGCTGAGAGTTCGTGCTTCTTTCACTATTAAAGATTTCTAATGATAACGATCACCAAGTGGGTGTTTTCATATAATATGCGTTAACACCGAATTGGCACGAAGATCCTCTAATGTTCTCAGACGTTCTTACCATTTTCAGTAAATCATTATTCTGTAAAATAAAATCCATCCATGTTTCGCTTTCGTAATAAGAATTAGAAATTCTCAAAATTTTGACGAAACTGCTTTATTTACTTCATGGTTTTATTAATACTCATATAACCACATTCATCAGAAGGTCAGGGTAAGAGTAAAAGAAGATTTGTTAACACAACAAGGATACTTCACTTCTTCAAGTATTAGATATCCATCAGTTTTAAGACAATCCATCCATTTATTTTCCACTCCCTATTCGTGGGATGTTCGTGGTGGTTGAAGCATCAAATACCTAATCGATACAATTCTATCAGAAGCAAACATTATTAAACTTTCCGGCTCGATTTCCAAGTGTTACCAACTGAGAATATGCATGTTATACAAGCATCCAGTTCTTGGTCTACCCCGAGATCTCCTGCCGGCTGAACCGACTTACAAATTCCTCTTGCGACAATCACTCTATAATACCGCAGCTGAGACCGCTCAATGAGGAGAAGCAGTGCCTCAACCCGGGGGAAGACCCCGATTTCTGAGATCCGTTCTGTGTTACGAGTCCACTACAAATAACAGCATCGTGTCTAGCATGAATGAGGTCACCAAAAGCTGCAATATGAAAACGGTTTTAAAATAAACACCTAGTAAATGTGTGCTTTTAGTGGGTAGCACACGGTGTGGAATTTTCGGGGATGCATTAGGCGCTGATTTTTTTTCTCTGATTTAACATATAAAACCTCAAACATAAACACAAAGAAACCAGGAGTGCAGTTATTAATTTTGCTTGGTTTTATTCTTTTCCACTTTGCCAGTTGTGTTTTCATTAACAGGCATATGACATTTGCACCACTGATTTAAATCAGATACGACTTACAATCTAATATATTATGATTCGGTCTGGTGTGAGATTATGCTATACTTTTTGCTATATATTTCTTGGTCGTTTATACGTGGTCTGATCAATAAGTATTAAGACTGTTGCCATAGTAACGAAGCTAAAGCATGCAAAGTAAAGCCGCTTTGCGCAAATTGACCTTGAACTATGTTGTGCATGTGCACAAAGTTATAACGTTCTAGCTCACGTCCTCTGTTTACATCAGTGCTTGGAAGTAACGTGTATAACGTGTGATCATCGCACTGACTATGACGGAGGAAGCTGAGCAGATAATTTGCATCAAATTTTGCCAAAATGATGGCGATACCTGCTCAGAAGCCAACGCACAATCAAGGAGATCGACTGCAACTGAAACCCGAGTGTCATTTTGGTCAGCTGAGAGTTGTTTTGACACAAACTTGGCAGACTCGCGTCACATACTCACATCTTCAGTGGAAATGGAGTGACCTGAACCGTAACGAATCTGCACAACCTCTGATAACTCACGGATGGTGATTCAACGATCTCCCCTCAGAGCTGCACGCACATCTGCGATGTTTTCCTGAGTTCTGCTCGTTTCGGTTCTCCCAGGACGTTCGTCATAATCTATAATTTTTCGGCCATCTTGGAAACGTCTAAACCACTCCTTTCCATATATTTTCTGCAAATTTGCGCAGGCTACTGAGCAAGTATCTCTATGACAACTTTTTCTGTCATGTTCAATGGGACGATCACACGTTACCCACGTTACTCCCAAGCACTGCTGTAAATAGTGAGCTAGAACGTTGAAACTTTTTGGACATGCCCAGTGGAGATCACGATCAATCTGTATGAAGCGACTTTACTCTACGTGCTTTAGCTTCATTACTATGGCAACGGTCCGGATACTTATTGATCAGACTTCGTATTTCAGGGGAGATGTTATGAAAACATGGACCATTCGATTTTGTTTTGCATACACTGTACACCCATAATGATGGCAAAAGAGATGATAGACAGACACACAGGGAGACAGATAGTTAAAGTCAGATAGTCAGATAGATAGATCGTCAGATAGACAGACAGACAGACAGACAGTCAAATACATAGTCAGATGGACAGAGAAATAGATAGATAGATAGATAGATAGATAGATAGATAGATAGATAGATAGATAGAATGGAAAGATAGATAGATAGATAGATAGATAGATAGATAGATAGATAGATAGATAGATAGATATGGAAAATTACTAGACATTTCAGGAAACTTGTTATTTCCCATTCTGATCACGTTAGATGGCACGTATTGCGTCTGGTCGAGTGGAAGTTGTTATGTACATAGCAAATAGTAACTATAAACTTAATATGGATATATCGAAAAAAAATATAATACCGTTTTCAATAAAGACGTTAAACAAAAATAGAAAATTTATATACCATATTCTTCGCAATAGTAATTACATTATATCTTATTATAGTTCAAAAATTAATTACATTATGAAGTATTACCAAGGCAGGATATAAAAAAAATACAATTAAGTAATATATATTATTAAATTAAAAATACGTAGCAATATATATGCGCGCGAAATATGTTAGATATATTTGCAAAGTATAGAAATTTCTAATCAAAGTTACAACTTCTTTCTGTGTTTTAATTTTAATACTTATCTTTATTATTGATCTGTGAAAGCAGAGTAATTTAATGTAAAATATATGCAAGCATAAAACTTATGTTACAATCTTGTTATTTCGGTTATTATCATAGTATTCTCACTTTCTGCTTTGTATTATAACTGTCGTCTTCCTATGACGGATCTCTCTGTCAATCGTTTCTTTACAAGGATGT
>NC_068989.1:93846285-93848785 GCF_001194135.2 Octopus bimaculoides
TATATATATATATATATATATATATATATATATATATATGGTAGAGGAGTAAATGTAAGAACAATTAAGTAAGGCAAGTCGATATACAGAAAATCTTAAATATATTTAATACAAAAAAAGAACATATGTATACATATAAAAAGTCTGACAGACAGAATAGAAATGATATGAGGAAATAAGGGGCAAGATAAGTGTTTTCCGTGTCCAACAGCTGTTTCTGTGGGCCTGGTGGTCCAAAATAATGATGATTGTAACTTGATTCCATCATCGGATAACACCAGCCTCTGTCTTCAGGGAAGAATTTTATATTTGTGGTGTTGACAGAATGGAGTTTAAAGTTGGAATCTTTATATGCTAAGATATGTACATTTCTTTTTTGTATCAACTGTATTTAATAATGTTTTTTTTGCATATAGACTTGCCTAACTTGATTGCCCTTCCATTTGCTCCTCTACCTGTTGAAGTTTAAATCTCTTGCGTACTTCGAAGTGTATTCTATACAGAGAATACGTCTGTAAACTATCTATCTATCTAATTCTCTGTCTGTCTGTCTGTCTGTCTGTCTGTCTCTCTCTCTCTCTCTCTCTCTCTCTCTCTCTCTCTATATATATATATATATATATATATATATATATATATATATATATATACTTATGCATGTGTGTGTATGTGTGTGTGTATGCCTGTTTATTTATTTCGTGCGTTTTTATGTCATCAGTTCAAATTGCATCGAGGTCGACTTGGCATTTCGGGGCTGGTAGAATAAGGATCAGTTGAGTACTGGAGTGGATCTAATCGACCCCAGTACGCAACTGGTACTTAATTTCTTGATCCCGAAAGGATGAAAGTCGACCTCGGCGGAATTTGAACTCAGAACGTAAAGACTGACGAAATACGGCTAAGCATTTCGCCCGGTGTGCTAACGTTTCTGCCCGCTCACCGCCTTATTTTATATTGTCTATTGAAATAACATCAGGAATGTGGGTGAAGGGACAATTGATTATATCAACTCTAGTACTTAAAGGGCATTTTATTTCATTAGTTCCTAAAGGATGATTGTCAAAGTGAACTTCAACGGGATGCCGAAACAAATATTGGAAAACAATTTTTCTGGGGCAATAATGATACTAACAATCTACAACCCTTAAATACGATATAATTGTCGAGAATAAAATATGGAAACGATTATTCTCATTTCTAATTATAAACTTTTTTTAACTGTTGGTGGAAGATAGTAGCTGGCTGAGTGCTTGGAATAATGATACTGCATTAAATGTCCTTGTTATCCCGAACAAAACATTATCTGTATGGAAACAATATTCCTAAGAAAAGCAATTAAATGAATTATAAACTGAAATATAACTGAAGATAGTTTTCTGTTATTATACAGCTTAGTTGTAAACCAATTAATAAAAATATCAATGAAAGGAAATAAAAGATACTCCAAAGTAATTTGTCACCGGGAGGTATTATATCATGTGTAGAATATATTTTAATGCTGCGATATTTGAAGTGATTTATACCTGACAGATTTTAATTAAAAAGAAAATAACATAAAATTAGACAAGGGAAATAACTAAATTAGGCCACTGGCAGGAATTTCAATAAATATGTTATGGGGAAAATGGGAATGTACTGGATGACTCACGTAAAATGTTCAATTAATTGAAATTTCCTTCTCAGTTGGAAAGAAAAAAAAATAGAACTGGCGGTAATTGTTGAAGATTCTCAATAAAAAGAAAGATAATTTGGAGAAATTGAGAATTGATTCAGAAAATTTCATTTACCTGCTTATAAAAAAATTTAACCTACGTTAGGGGACAACTTTATATGCACATGTGCAATGTTGCTTCCTAAATAATATCAGACTTTGCCTTCTGCAAAAAAATAATTTTCTGAAATTAAATCTTAATTGTTTGAAATCACATCATTTGCTTCGAGAAACATATATAAATGCCACAAGTGTTTGTCTTCTTTCTCTGCATATTAATTACGAATGTCTTATATTTTTAATTAATTATGAATCTCCTCGTTCTGTACACCACTAATGTAACTTAATTTACAGGTCATTTTCACGCGAGGACACTTGAGCAAACCACTTTTTGGTAGATCCTAATAGTTGTTATTTACAAATTTCCCCTGAATGGACCAGCGTTTAATTGAAGATAAATATTTATATTGACAACTGACCCAAGATAGTTTTAAGTATATTTCTATATGGAGAGTTAATGCAGTAAACAGATATGCTTTCTTGTAGCAAAACGCACATTTTCAACAAATTAATTCTCTAGAATGAAGTCACATCGTTGTGTAGGAAAAAAGGCTAAATTCGCGTCGATTAAAATACATCAAATCCCTTTGTTCATTTTAGCTGGTTTAGTTGTGGTATATGGCAAAGTAACACATGGGATAAAGAGATCAGACAGAAATTCGTATTTACCCATATCCTCAACGCTACTGCATATATTTTTATATTTCATAAGACTACATCTATAAGAGA
>NC_068989.1:93851141-93855310 GCF_001194135.2 Octopus bimaculoides
ACTCCGTCGCTTACGTCGTCGAGGGTTCCAGTTGATCCGATCAACGGAACAGCCTGCTCGTGAAATTAACGTGCAAGTGGCTGAGCACTCCACAGACACGTGTACCCTTAACGGGAAGTAATAGAATTAATAGCAGCAAGGAACATTTCATTAGGTATTTGTGTGCATTCTTGTTCAATGGCATTTCTCATTTCAACAAACTTATTAATGATTCGAGAGATGGTTACGCGCATGGGTGGGTTTGACTCAAATAATAACTATATAAAACAGTTATGTAGAAATTGAATATAACTTCTTAATGAATTTATAACAAGAATATAAGTTTAAATTGGTTGTGTGTTATTTGAAGGCAAAAAGCAAAGTGGAAAATATAAAGAAAAAAAAAGATTATTGATAGAATCAGAAATGAAACATATTCAAAGATTAGTCATTGTATTTTGCTGCTTTGGATTTATTCTAAACGTTGTCGATTTGTCCATTGTTTTCTACATTTAAATTGTGTAAACAATATCAGAGCTATTTCAGTTACGAAATATTATTTTGTCTTCTAAATGTATTAGTATTTTGCAGTATTTAATAGAACAATAGCAAGTTAATGGATACGTGTTTCTATGGAAAATTTTAATTGGAGACAGAGTAAAAAAATAGTAGTATATATACATACATGTGTGTGTTTGTGTGTGTTTGTGTGTGTAAGTGTGTGTAAATGTGCTACATATATTGTTAATATTTGTTTTTATTTTCAATTACATTAAAAACAATTTTACTTGAATCTGAAAGGTTACTCTAAACTTTTGTAGAGTACAAATTTATTATTCTTCAGCAAAAATATTATTGACAGTGACTTCGAAGTTTCAACTAGTTGGGCCATTATCGCATACAATTTCAGTTGAAAGAAATGTTTCGGTGAAATGTGCATATCAGTCATTGGGTTTCGGTTTTTATTCACACTGTGTGTAAAATAACGCACAAATTTGATATAAATGTCTATCTATCAATGTATCTTTCATACATATGTGTGTGTCTGTATAAATGTGTGTATGTTTTGTGTGTGTTTGTGTACATGAGCCTGTGTGGAGAGAGAGAGAGAAAGAGAGAGAGAGAGAGAGAGAGAGAGAGAGAGATAGAGAGAGAGAGAGAAGGTAGATCTTTAAGGCCCACTGAAATATGCATAATTAAAACAAAAGTTAATTATGGAAAGTAACTCAGAATTGTCGGTGTCAAGGATTTGAACATCATAAACTGTTTCCCTGTTTCCCGAATTCACGATAAAGAATTAAATGATGACTATTTCATCATAGTCTTCTAACTATTTCCTCATTTGTTTCTACATATAACCAGAATTATCATTCATATGGTAGATAGACTATTTACGATAAACTGGGAGATAATACATGAAAAAAATTTCAAATTTGAAATACTCTGACCCATGTCACATAGAGCAACAATGAGAATTGTGTTTTGAAGTAGGAAATACTGGTTTCAGATTTTGGTACAACGCTAGGAATGTCAGGGGAGGGGGTGAGATAAGTCGATTACACTTACTTCCAATTTTCAAATGGTACTTATTTTATCAACCCCGAAAGGATGAATGTCAATGTCTACCTCGGCGTAATTTGAAAGTAAATGCAGCAAGCAATTTTTTCCGGTAACAACTCTGCCAGCTCACCTCCTTTGAGTAAGACATATTCACCAGATAAAAAAATTTCAATGAACACCTTGAATATTAATAGCTCCACATTTCAGCGCGATCTTTCATTATTACATAAGGTCGATTAAGGTGATAAATTACAGAGGGGTTGTTAAAGAATTACTAAGAACTATATTTCATATTCTATACACTTGTAATAATTGCAAACTGTATATGATAAGTTTCTGTTCAGGGTTCAACCTTCGCTCTTTAGGGCCATTGATCCGAAATATTGGCTTGAACCTGATTTCTTTTGGGGGATGGGGAAAGAAGAAATCCTTATTTTATGGAACAGATCTGCCAAACAAAATTGTTCGCTGATTACTGGATAGTCCAATATAATTTATGAAACTATATCACATTTATCATGCTTCTCCTGTGAAGTTGCCACAAATATTAACTTAATTTTAAGTGTGCTGCACATTTAAAGGGGTTGAGCAACTCTGCTTTGAACTAACAGCTGCTTCTAAAAGGTTATATGTTTACATGCTCCCATCAGAAATTGTGAAAATACGTATCTTGTGATCCGCTTCCATAGCCAAACATCATTGAACAAGATTTTTTTTAAACGCTTCTTTCACAACAAATAGTAAAAATCAAATGTATAGGTAACTGTGAAGAATTACCTCAATTTTACAATTTCATTGAAATGTAGCCGAGGAAAACAGTTTAATCCTCTTCCACGTGGATTATGAAGAATATCAGTAAAGAAACTTAGGCGATATCGCAAGATTACATACTCTCACATACGTGGGCGTGATACTCTATTTAATATTCATGTGTGTAGATTTCTCTAAAGTGGAAATAATGCTATTATATCTTTATAGGTTGCTCTATTATTTCTTGGTATATTCCAGTGAAATGCAACTGATATTTGCATATCTTCCAGTGTTAACCAATGGCTTATATAAATTTAGCAAACTTGTTTATCTTATAGTTCAACTTTCTACATTGTTTCTTCCATTTGATTTAACTATCTGCGCTAGTATAACTGCCGAAGCCAGTAAATTTCTTTTTTATGTTGTTTTACATTCATTATTAACTATATGAATGAAATCAATAGCGTAAGTCGTTCTCTCGTATTCCACTACATATCCAATATAAAACTAAAGCGCAAGTCTAATATAATTATTTGAAAACGATGATTTCAGAATCGTATTTCAGCTTCTAATCTATAATGGATCTGGTTGACATTCTTTTGAAGTTATAATGACACATCAAAGTTAATTCACTTGCAAATATCGCTCACTCGCGGCTTACTTTAGACAAGAGGGAACATTTTCGTAGCACACTTTCTATACTTTGTAGTATGTGTGATATATGTGTGCACGCACGTGCGTGTGCTTGTGATTGTCTCCTGAACAACTTGTCAACCGATGTTGGTTTGTTTCAGTCCCGGTAACTGAGTGGTTCGTAAAAAGTGTAGAAATAGAATAAGTACCTGATTTATATTTGCTGGGGTCGCTTTGTTCAAGTAAAACCTTTCATGGTGTTGTCCTAGCATTACTACATTCCACTGACTGAAACAAATAAAAAATAAAGATGCAACAAGATAATTGCAAAGGGTCTAATCGTCGTAGCACGTTACTGAAGGCGAATATGAAACCTTATTTTTATGTTCGGTGCATACAACTGGCCTTATAAGATATGTTACAGGCAAATTGCGCAAATGTATATCTTTAATATTTTGACAGCATCATGAAGCCGGCGCTGTGGAAGAAACATTAGCGCGCCGGGCATGATGTTCAATGAATTTTGCTATCTTTATGTCTTTCATCGTTTTACGGTCGATAAAATAAGTACCAGCCGAGCCCTGGATTCAATGTAATCGACTTACCTACCTCCTCGGAACTGCTGGCTCTGTACCAAAATTTGAACTCGATATTTTGAGGATATCTGTATATCCTTGTTTTTTTTTTATATTTAAATAAATGGTAAAGTTTCTTTATGAAATAGTTATCATGCTGCTGATGAAATCTCATTCGTGCATCCATTTTTTTAATGAAAGCTCCAATACTAGACACACTTTTCTCCGGAGAAAATATGCAATAAACGAGTGTACATTTGGTTATCTAATATCTGTATCTGTATGTATATATGTATGTATTTATACCTAAACATATCAGTCATTATTCATATATTATTTCCTAATACTATAAGCACACAGATTATAGGTCTATCTATCTATCTATCTATCTATCTATCTATCTATCTATCTATCTATCCATCTATCTATCTATCTATCTATCTATCTATCTATCTATCTATCTATCTATCACCCGCGAGTGTCGCGCTGCTCTTCGGCAACTCCAACAACCCGGGTCAACCTTGAGCGACTGCATCACAACTAACGCATTCTATAGTGGATTAGTGGAGGGAAGGTACGACGACGATCTCGGGGCGAACCTGGGCGTCGACGAGGAATACCTGACCCGCCTGTTTAAGACGACCTTCGGGCCGGGACCTATGGACAACTTCC
>NC_068989.1:93856405-93861405 GCF_001194135.2 Octopus bimaculoides
ATATATATGTTTCCAACAAAGTGGCCTGCGGTATACACCTCGCCTGGATATTTATCACTTCTGAGGTTCTGTTTGCTATGAAACATATGTAACCCGGATCTTATCAACTCCACTCCGTAACTCTTGTATATATATATATATATATATATATATATATGAACGAACACACACACACAAACTCACACAAACAGAAGCGTCAGTCGCAAACGAGTTTGACTATTTGGAATGTGTCATGTTTTGGTGTTTTAGTTGCGTATGCAATCGTGGTCGTCCACGCCTTTCCTCTGCGAAACGTCATCGATGTGATAGCTGGAGGCAGAAGAATCTACAACAGCATTAAGCTGCTAATTACGTGCAGCTAAGTACACAAGATTAATGGAAAGTAAAGTGCTTTGCTGAAGGACATTTCGCACCAGCCGGTTCAGGAATGACTTAAACCTATGCCTTCAAACCGTGAGTACAATTCTGAAACCGCTAGTGCACTATGCCTAATCTTACACGTACACATGCACACACACACATACAAACACACACTCACACACATACACACACGCACACACACACATACACACACACCGCACGCACGCACGCAGGTGTCGTTTAATTTTCATATACAGCAATAATTAAATAAATAAATATATATATATATATATATATATATATATATATATATATAACTGCGTTCATATTTGTCTGCTGCTTCAGGATTGATATTAAATTACTATATTGCTTAAAAGAAACAGACAAATTATAGCAGTTCATACAAATATAATATTACCACAAGAGCTTAGTTTTATACGTCTGCAGAATGTAAACTTAATTCGGAGATCAGTGACAACCTTATTTTAGAAGCGCAAAATCAAACAGCTAAATTATTAAATATACATATAATGTGTAATAATTGATACTGAGGATAGCAAATTATGGCACGCGTAGTAATTAAGATTATTATAATTGAAAATGTTCATTAGATATAGATTTTCTTCCGCATTACCAACATCGAAAATCTTAACGTAGACGATTGGATCTTAGTCAGAGTTGTTTGGTCGTATTTGACGATATGTTTAATGAGTTTATAGAATGCAAGAAGTTTAATATAAAATGTTGCGAAAGCAGAGGATTGGAAAGGATTATATGATTCTGTTATTTGAATACGATTGTTAAGGATTACGTGTCAATGATGAATGTGGGAAAAAGATAGAAGATAATGCATTAAATCCTTATGACATGCAGGTCTTTGGATGGAATATTTGCAGTGAAGATAATACTGACACCAGCGAACATGACATAGCCTAAGCCGTTTTGCCTACGAGATTTATATAACACATGTAAAATGCGTAGTTAATATTGAGTGAAACAAATTCGGTTTCCATGTAACGTTCTCTTCTTCATCGTAAAGTGACAATTGTAGGTTCCTTTTACTTAGCTGAACTGCGAACCAAAAGTGAGATGTAGTTTATAATAGTTTAGCTAAATCAATTAAACTTCATCATTTATCATATATTAATTAAAGCTCGTTTTCTGACTACATGGTTTTGTGTTCAGTTCCATCATGTGCTTTGTAAGAGAATTTCGACGACGGAAACTGCCGAAACCCATCGGATCTATGCAAATATATGTGCACGTGTTCACGTGCGTGCATTTGTGTGTTTCTATGCGCGTGTGTCATTGTGTTTGTGTTTGTATCCCAACCACCACTTGGCAGTCGTATTGGTTTGTTTCCGTCCCTGCTTACAAGCAGTTCAGCAAAAGAAACCGATACATTAAGTGCCAGACTCAAAAATATGTACTGGGTTCGATTCGTCCGAAGAAACACTTGAAGCTGGTGCCCCAGCTTGGCTGCAGTGAAATGAGTGAAACAAGTAGAAGATGAAATATATCATAAGTTGTAATAAGCTAAGTGATTTGCTGCTAATTTCAGACGGAACTCTAACAGTTGAATGAATTATTTATAGAAAGTGATCGTATATAGTAGCAGTCAATTGCTCCAGTTACTGAAAGAACGTTGTGTAGAAGCGAACCCTTAAACAACAGAACCATATCTTACTCCATACTAATTCATAAGATCCTACCTGAGTCCATGTTTGTGGGAATTATGCTATAACTGTAGAGGGGAGGAAGAGTTAATGAAAATTGAAATCAAATCCTGTAGAATTCTAACAAATGAGGTTGTGTTGAAACAAAGCTATATTGCTGATCTGATTGCCTTTCGTTTGATGGTGACCAACTGGCAGATTCATTAGCATTCCGAGAAAAATGCTTAGTTGCATTACTTCTGGTTTTATGCTCTTAATTCAAATTTCACCGAGGTCGACTTTGCCCTTGATCCTTTTCGGGCCGATGAAATAAGTTCCAGTGGAGCAATCGGTCGATATAATCGACTCGCCCCTTCCTGAAAAATATCAGAAATTTGCGCCTATAGTATAGAAAAATAAGATAGATTTCTTTGGGCACCGGACTCGTTTAAATGAAGCCTAGTTCTTTATTTGTATGTTATTTTATCGACCCTGAGAGTTCAAAAATCCAAGTTGGAAACTAACAGGAGCATAAAGCCCCGGAACGATTGCCGCGCTTTAAAATAGAATAATTGTGTCTAATACAGCTGAGCAAGTGGTTGCAGGTTGGCTGAACCATTAGCATCCCGAACAAAATGCTTTCATGCGTTCGGGAATAAAATAAATGCCAGTTGAGTCAAAGGCAACGTTGACTTCGGAAGTATTTGAAAACTGAATGTAAAGATCCAAAACGAATGTCACAAAGCAATTTTTCCGACGTCTAATAATTCTGCCAGCAAAATTGAAAAAAAATATCAAGAAACTGATATACAACCTAAAATGAACGGCTTATCTCAGGTATATTTTGTTTCCTAATATATTATAAATTGCCGAAGGATATTTTCGACTTTGTGGCATAAGATGACTTTCGATGATAATTTTATAAGGAAGAACTAATTCTTATAATTTTCAGTGATCAGCATTTACAACCAAATTTAAATTTACTTGTTTTCTTACTGAAAAAAGGAAGTGTGTTACCCTTTACATTTTCTTTGAACTTAGTGATTGGTAAAAATAAGAGAATACGTTCGCTTTCGATCCAAGGACTGGGCCGAATATTTACATCAGACGGGACACGGATTAAAGCATTAACGTACAAAACTTTTTAGTGAAATAGGTAACCGGATTATGCCTACCATCCCAGAACAGAAATGGCTCCACTGATGGGCTTTCATTCAATTTCCGTTTACCATATTCCTTTCAGAAACTTTTAGTTGACCTATGGCTTTGGTAGTATTACTCTTGAACAAACTTAAGACTAGTAGAATAGAACGAGGAACAACATAGCTGCAAAGAAAAATCGTTAGCCACACAGCCCTGTTTACATCCAACATTTGACGTTTTACTTCCAGTGTCATATTTAGGAAGATTTCACATCACAATTCACTGTATATAAAAACAAAAAATCAAAGAAACCTTATATTTTGAAGTGTGTTATAGAATATGATTTAACACGTTGTTTGCCTTAGGATATCGATATGATCTGCTTCTATTTGCCAAAAGGGTTTTATTAACTTTCGCAAATCAGAAAGCTGAAATATTTTGTGTGGTGGTATATAGGTACATAATACATGTAATTACACTACAATGACGTGATACGAGTTATCTCATACCAATGCAAAATGCTCAGATTGGTTTGCTATGAAGGCTTTGAGGGGATGTTATTCATTATTTGACTATGTCTCTTCATTGTGTAATATTTTCTTTATTTTTTTCAGATTTATAACGAATTATTATAAATTTTGATTTGTAATATATAAGATGCTAAAAAGCCTTTCCAGTGAAAAAAATTGCTGGAATGCTTCAGGAACTCGTGGATAATGAACTATTGGAAGATGATATCTTAGAGTCAGAGAGTAAATACTCAGATGCTTTGAATAAAAATTATGTAGAAAATACCAGTGGAAGTAATACGAGTGAGGCCAGTTCTACTGATGAAGATGAACAAATAGTTGCTCGAGGTTGTAAGAGACAACGCAGTTGTCCGGCACCAACTGTATCGACATCTAATAATTATACCTGATATATATAGATGTTTTACCAAATATATTTCCTGGCAGGTGCCATGATACATGTTAACTCGTATCATTGGACAAATAAAGGGTGTTTTTAGTGTTTACACAACACACTCCCAATGTTAGTTCCGGACGCCAGTTCGTTTTAAGCATGTTACAATAAAATAGACCCCTACGAGTATGCTCGTACCTGGAAAAACTGTATAGAATGCCAACTACGAGATAACTTGTAGTTGGCAGTGAACGTGTTAAATGATATAAGTAAATCAAAATGCACCAGACGTTGGGGAATTCAACAGGTTTTAACATACCGGAAGGTGTGAGCGTACAAAAAAACAAAAAGAGGAATGAACACAACCTTCAGAAAGGACAGAAGATAACCACGGAGAATATAGAAATCTATATAATCCTAAAGTGTATTATATGTCGCATACGGCCCTACAGTAATATATGACAATAAGATACTCCATAAATAAGATACCAGTAATTATAATGTTCATTAAAAAAAAATTGAACTGTATATTTTCTAGAAAATACATGACGAAAGTTTTTCCAGCCGCGGCGATCACTTGTTTTGTTTCTACTTTCCGTCAGGCTTATCATATTTAGGACTGCGTTACCACATTTAGCTTTCACTCTTTCTAATATATGAAGGCGATGCTTGATGGTGATTTGGCTGTTACTTTGTTACTTCTCAGATACATCCTCCTCTTCGAGGCTTTCTCTTTCAAGTGTTCGTTGTATTGTTATTGATGAAGTCGTCATGGACGTCACCATCATCATTAAACTCTAGATGCACTGTGAAAAGTCTTCGCGCTCATAGGGTTTGTCACACGGATTTTATGGTAAATGACTGAAATTGTGGCCCTCTATTTGAACAGAGCACCAGTCTGCCACAAGGTTATTTATTTACAGCTGAGTGGACTGTAGC
>NC_068989.1:93865220-93865579 GCF_001194135.2 Octopus bimaculoides
TTGAACGCACACGTCCTTTTTTGCAAGTAAGTCTACTATTATTCTAACGTGACTATCTTTCTATCTATCTATCTATCTATCTATCTATCTATCTATCTATCTATCTATTTATCTATCTGTCTTCCTCTATCGTTCTATCTATACGTCTGTCCTGGCCTCTACTTCACTGCTATACCTTTCTGTCCCTCCCTCCTTGTCCCACTTCCTCCCTCCACCATCCTCTCTATCTGTTTATCTATCTGTCTTCCCCTATCTTTCTATCTATCCCTCTGTCCTGGCCTCGACTTCACTGCTATACCCTTCTGCCCCTTCCTCCTTGTTCCACTTCCTCCCTCCACCATCCTCTCTGCTCTCGTGTG
>NC_068989.1:93866633-93879305 GCF_001194135.2 Octopus bimaculoides
ATATATATGTATATATACATATATTTGAAGGAGGAAAAGTATAATTTGTTTCTTTATGAAATTAAAATAGTTGATTCAGTCATGAGAGAATTTGAAAAACATCTGACCATTATATATTTCACCGAAGGTCATCTATTCAAATGGAACCAGCAGCAGGGCACTTTCACAAGCCCTGCATAAGACACTCCTTCAAACCCCCACCACCTCCGAACACCACCCTCAATCAAATACCTTGCTTTTACCATTTACTGCTTTCTTTCAGCCCTTGTTTATCAACACTCCTTCACTCCCATACTTATTAACTGACCCCACTTCTTCCTTCTACCCTCCGTCCTTCCCTTCTTCTGCCACTTCCACCTCCATTCTCCTCCCTCTCCTCATCTACCACCACCTCATTCATCCCACCACGACCACCTCCTCCTCCCACATTTCTTCACCACTTTCTCTTCCCCCCTCTCCCTTCATCAACCTAGTCCTTCACCTTTAGATTCACCGCCCCCTCATCTTCTCTCCTCCTCCACTTCCTCCTGTCTCGTCCTCCATCTTCTCCTTTTTCTTCTTTCTCTTCGATTATTTATATATTCCCCATGGTGGTCCATGTATCTGAAATGAAGTAAAGTTTGTCATTCATCTTCAAATTGTGGAATGTTTGGTAATTAAGTGTCATCTATTCAGAGTTAATGATAATTTAGGTAAGGATTCGCAATACTCTCCGATCAAACAGAAAATTTGACATCGTTCGCACGATATTTGTGTGTAACTCAAACAGGCACAGAAACACACAAACATACATACACACATACATTTACGCATACATATACACAAATATACACACATATATAACCATTAATAATAATGAAATAACGTTTTCTTTATTCCCCACAGGGGGCTAAACATAGAGGGACGGTACAAATGAGGGAGGGGTCGATGGAGCGTATGTTTTTTTTTTTTTTTACAGAGAGGTGAAAGGTTAAAAATTCATATAATCAAAAGATAAACAAATGATAAGCAAAACAGATACACAAACAATGAAATGGGGCGGGTTTTGCCTCGACCCCACAAGCACCATACCACCACTGTAATCTTTAATATACCTTATGTGAGTTCATTCATTCGCAACAAACTCGCCACAAACTTCCGTCTTTTACCATATACATCAGGTGACAGGTATTTTCTCTCTACCCTTATTTCCCCCTTAAGGTGGTAGATAAGGTAATGGACCAGTCCAAGGCAGGAGATGAATGTGTCTGTCACGATTTCTTTTACGCGGGTTTTCCATACCGCTTCTTTCGCAAGAAAATAAGCCTTGCCTTCTTTGTTAAAAGAGGCAGGAGGAACAATCTTTACAATCGACTCAGAAGACATTTGTATTCTTCCCATCCGTCACAGCAGATGCTCAATGTAAACCTACATTTCAGAAATTTTGAAGCGTTGCTCAATTGCGTCCAGAATGGTGTTCCTGTCCTCCTCGCATCCTGGGTACGTGGGTGCGCAAGGAGGACTATGCCTTGCAAGTTCATCGCGAACTTGTAAGTCTCCTCGGTAACACTGCCAGGCTGGTACCACCTTCACCAATATTCAAAGCTTACTGCAAGCCTAATTCCTTACTGAATTGCATTGCAATCACATGATTTCGTCCACTTTATAACATTGGTGTTGCATTGTAACTCAAACAGAAGTGTGTAGACTGTTCTCTATGTATTAATTAGCATAAATCATTTTATATGTTAATAAGCTATCGATGCTTCCAATGTATTTAATATTTAATTCAAACGCCTGCGTTGAAAATATCTTTTCAGAAACTCACTCATGTTACTTCGACGTCTGTATTCACTGCTTCATAAGATTCTTTCCGAAATGTAAGTAACATGATGACTTCAATCAATCATGAAATCGTGCATGTGTCTTCCGCATTATATAAATTTAATAAATATAATAAAGAACCCCGTGGTTTAGCTCATGCTTATGAAATACGCCATAAATATTTATTATTTTCTATATAATTCTATGTAACATTTCATACATGAAAATTTCCTTTCAGACAAAAAGAATTTTGACATATTGTCTGCAATGATAAATGAAAGCACCTGCTTCAACAATGGATTGTATCAGTAAAAGATAAACAAATAAATAAATAAATAAAATCAACGCATATCTTTTGATTTATATCCATCATTTTCCAGCAAATTGCTATTCGCGGATCCTTTTAATCTAGCTATTGTTCAATTATATATTTTATTAAATACTAAGGTTTTAATCTGTATATTTAGATATAGAGTAACAACCATGAGCCATGTAATCTGAAAAGAACTATTGGTTTGGCTGTCTGGCAGAAATCTTGGTTATCAACCACATGGTTGCGAGTTAAGTCCCACTGTGTACCACCTCAGAAAAGTTTCTTCTACTAAAGACTCGGTTCTACCGAACCTTTATGAGTACATTTGGTAGACGGAAACTGAAAGAATCCCATCATATATATAATATATGTGTGTGTATATGAGTGAGCGAGTGAGTGAGTGAGTGAGTGAGTGAGTGAGCGAGTGTGTGTGTGTGTGTGTGTGTGTGTGTGTGTGTGTGTATGTGTGTGTGTGTGTGTGTGTGTGTGAGTGTTTCTGTCTTTCTTCGTCACCCACTTCTGCTTTGCAACCGGTGTTGGTGTGCTTACGTAGCCATATGCTAGCAGTTTGGCAAAAGAGAGCGCTAAAATAAGTAGCAGCTTTAAAAAATATGCCATATAAGTAGGACAAACTTCTCAGGCATTATACGAACGCCTTAATGGATACAGACAGACGTTTAAAGGGGCATGGATCAATACACTGATAGGCATTTTAGAGAGCATAGCTCTTGGTTTCGAAGTTACAGTGTGCAATTTGTCAAGGATGTAACGAGAAATGCCGAACCCACTAAAAACTTCTGGAGAAAGTAAATATTTAGATTAAAATTGTAATATTCATCCATTTAGGTGAAGGAAATTTGGTGAGTGAATTCCAAAGGTCCTGTCTATGTTGATGCAATTGTAAGTTTTGTGTCTATTTTTCGCTGAGAACAAACGCTATCTATTTAAAGAAATCAAAACTGTTTGGTAGTGAGGATTATACCATGACGAATAGTATAATCGTTTTAAAAGACGTATTTTAAAATTTAATATTAAAAGTAATTATGATAGATATATCACGCAGCGATAGAGTTAAACCGTGATGTGTATAAATACATGGATATTACCAGTTCGAATATGCTTGGGGTATATTCGAACCCGTAAAAAGCCATTCACTGTGTTTTGTCATGAAGAAAATTTCTCGCTCTAAACAAATGGTGTAAATACACCAAAAATCAGATCGTAGCACTAACTGCTCAGACTGTGGGATGCAATCACTTCATTGAGCAGCGATTAACGATACCAGTCATTATGCAATGACGGAATATCATACAAAAGACAATCTCTTAGTAACCCAGCTTACCCTGTCCAGGTTCTGTGACTGCAGAGGAGATAGGTAGACAGAAATCTCACAGTCTGGGTAGTCTTCCATCTCACAGTCTGGTTAGATGGTGCTGCGAGCTGATTATAGGTGTATTTAAAATTCTACGTCTACAGCGAGAAATTCTTTCCATGACAAAGCAATGATGGCTTTTTCACGCATTCGAATATGCCCCAAGTATATATGAAGTGGTAACAAGATTGTAATGATAAATATTTTCTACTGTAGGCGCAGATCTTTCATATCAGTCGGTAGAGTATAGCCGTTTATATCAAACGTAATAATTTACTGTTACATATTTGATGAAGCCGTAGGAGGTTTCAATCTAAATACTCGACGGCCGTACTTGAATGTTGTGTGCAAAATGATAGTACTAAAGGACTCAATGTAATTACGGTTTTTCACGGCGATAATGAGAATTGAAAACAATGAATTCATGTATTTTTTGAATAGTAATTACTATAATAGCCTTGCATAGTTATAGAAATAACGACAACCTATTTGTGTCAGAAACAGAAACAACGTAGCAAAGAATAACAAAATGTTGAATAGATCTGATGAGCAGGGGAAGAGTAGTGGAAGGGTGCAATCCATACGAGTACACTGTCAATGGGTATCAACACATTTCTATAATTTTGAATTTTAATCACTTCTTATTTTGAACTTGACAAAGACAAGACTTACTTTTGAAACATCGTGCAACCAATAAAATATCTTCCAATCGAATCGCGCTCTTCGTCTTGACTGTTTACCTTCGTGAAGAGTTACGTCAATCCTTTCTAAAACATCACTATTAATATTATTATTATTATTATTATTATTATTATTATTATTATTATTATTATTATTATTATTATTATTATTATTATTATTATTATTATTTTATGTTTGACTTTTGTTTTGCATTTGTACAAGTTGGATCCAAGTCTCACCCAGAGACCTCAAGAGACAACAAGTTAGAAGTTCATGTAGGTGTTATGCCTAGGGTACCATATATTTGGATTTGTACAGTTTTGTTCAAGTGAATGTTTAAGAAACCATAAGAAAATTATGTGTTTGCTTTAAAATTTGAGATCACATAGACAGTATTTTACGTAGGATATGGGCAGTTCCCATGAGCACTATCTTTTGAACTTCAGCCATTTTGGGGTTTCCTGGAATCTGATCTAGGTAGTAATCAGCTCGTTTCGCTGTCATTCCCAGGGCACCTTTGACAATAGGTATTGTTTTCGTCTTCAGATTCCACATTTTGCTAATTTCTATTTCAAGATCTTTATATTTGCTCAGTTTTTGGTAGGTCTTGACAGATACGTTTATATCGATTGTTATTATTATTATTATTATTATTATTATTATTTATTACTATTGTTATTATTATTATTATTGCCTTTGCACAGCTTCTAACACTGGAGATGTACTACAGTGTCAGCTGTTCTCTACCAGTGAACTAAGGTAACACCTCTTATTTCTCGAGCAGCACCCGGAGTATTCGAGCGGTTCCAAGCAGTGCTGTTTTCTGCAAGTGCTCTACCCGTATTGCAGCTCCTATTTGTTCTACGTACTTCTCGAGGTTTTTTGCTCACTGTTCCCAGGGACTCCAACCATTATTGGTATTACTGCTACCTTTCTCATTGACCACAACTGCATAATTTCCACAGCTAACCTGTTATATCTATCGACTTTTCATTCTACCTTATCGCATACCTTGTTTTCAGCTGAGTATGCTATATCTATGATCCAGCATAGTCTGTTTTCTTTCTCAATTAAGACTATGTCTGGCTTCCCATTCTCTATCTCATGGTCGCACTGAATCATAAAATTCTATGGGATCTTTGCATTATCATTTTCGACGATGCTTTTGGGTTTATGTTCGTACCAATTTTTTTTTGCTCCGTCAAGTCCATACTTGTTGCAAAGTGTCCAATAGACGATCCTTGCTATATTGTCGTGACATCTATTATATTCATTCTGGACTAGTGGTGTACATCGACTGGTAATATCCCATACGGTTTCACCATTTTGTCCACAGATTCTGCACTTATCACTTTCTGATGTGTTGTCTATTCTGTATTTTATGCAGTTTGTTTTTAGTGATTGCTCTTGGGCAGCACAGATTAGAGCCTACCTTACCAGTTTTAAATCACCTTTAGTCATCCACAGCCATCTTTTTTCTCTGTCTGCCTTATCTTCAACATCCCTATGAGATTGACCATGCATCCTTTTCTTTACTCACATGTTTTCAGTTTCATTCGTTTTCATTTCCTTGTATAGTGCTTTATCTTTGCAATCTTCCATCCTACCCAAGCCTGGCCTTCTTACTTCTAATAATAGCGGTTCTGTGGCATTTTTCACACACCATGCTATGTTGTTTCCATAGTCGCGATATTTCTTACTGAAGATCGTTGTATCTATCTATTTTTGCCTTCCTAGTAGGCCATTAAAATAAACACACCAGATTGTTCATTTACAACGTCATGTGACAGAGAAAAGGTGGAAGACATAGAGAAAAAGGGTGATGTTCTGATGATGATGATGATGATGATGATGATGATGATGAGGAGGAGGAGGAGGAGGAGGAGGAGGAGGAGGAGGAGGAGGAGGAGGATGACGACGACAACGACCATGATGACGATGAGGATGATGATGATGATGACGACTACGACGACAGTAAATAAATTTATAACAAGCTACGAATGGCTGGTTTCTCTGGAAATGTCGACAACGCTAACCAGCTGGATTCACCGTTAGACATATTTATTACGAAATTAGAGTAATAAATATTTCGGACTGTTGTTCTCAACAATTTCCTAATGTCTGTTTTATTTATTGAGCTATTCGCTTGCTATTTTTCAAAAGATGGGATTTATATATTTATATATCTTTTAGTTCCTTGCATTTAATTGAATCAGGTTTATTAGAAAATATTTCGTGAGATAGTGTTTTTATATTTATTTGAGATGAATCAAGCACCGTTTCGCCAATAAAGGGACGCTTATTTAAAATTGTTTTCATAGACAATAAAATTTTATGTAGTCTTATATAAGTATATGCTTGTATATATATGTGTGTATGTATATATACATTTATGTATATATGTATGCCTATATATATATATATATATATATAATAGAAATATTGTATATTTCTTGTATATTTACTCTAGATGATTTGTAATGATTTTTTTTTTTTTGTGAAAACATTTTTCTGTACCGGACTTAATGTTTTGAAAACTATTATGGTCTTTGAATGACTAATGATAAACTTACTATAGCTATATCCATCATAGAACTGCATAAGAAAATAAGGTTTGTTTTCATTGTCTCACGGGGCTAAAATGTTGCTAAAGAAACCATCGCGGAGACATTTCAATAAATATTATTCCTAAGAACATAGCGAGTAAACAAACAGTTTCTGTCTGAAACAATTCGAATTATCATTAATAATTACGACGATGTATTGGTTGATTATCATATTTATGATATAGGATGAGAACTGACGATTCAAGGAAACTGATTACAGTCTATTCATTTATTAAGCTAAAGTGATGAAAAGAAATCTACACAAGCGATATGTTAATTCGAAAAGGACTCCTTGAAATCCTTTACTAAACCCCGTAAAGAATATAATTGGGTGCCGTTTAGCTTTGGTTATTTCACTGCCTTTTCAGTTAAATATCTTTCCGCAATTACAATTACTGTTTAATATTATAGTTGTTAATAAGGCACTGAACTGGCAGAATCGTTAGCACGCCCGGCAAAATGCTTAGCGGCACTTTGTCAATCCTTCCATTCTGAGTTCAAATTCCGTTGCGGTCAGCCTTCAACCTTTAGGAGTCGATCAAATAAGTACCATTAGAGCGTTGGGGTCGATGTCATCGACTTCCATTCTCTCCCAAAATTGATGGCTTTTTGCAGAAATTTGAAACCAATATGATTACTACTATCAGCTCTTCGGTCATTTTCTGCAACATTGTCGGACCTTGATAAGAGGAGGCAGGGATTTTGGTGAGTAAATCCATTCTTAGTGTATTACAAATATCAGTTTGAAAACAGCCCGGATGCTTAAATGAGAAGCATAATCTCGGTTTGTGTGTATGTATGTGTGTGTGTGTGTGTGTGTGCGTGCGTGGGCTTGTGTGTGTGAGTACATGTGAATGTAGTAGTGTTTTTGTGAGCAAAAATACTGGTGACGGAATAGATATCACGTGTGAGATGTTATAATCTTGTTATGTTATATTGCAAGGAATGTTTCCCTTGCCGTATATAACTCTTATTAAGTATTTAATTAAACACTTGTAAATCATTTTATAAATCGTTTTGAGTTCGCTCGCTGAATAAGAAGATTACATGATGGCCTAAATGGTTCATTCTCTCCTTCTTTTGCAAAGGAGGCAGCAAACCTTTCAGTATTTATAAGGTAGATTCCCTTATCAGAATTATCTTGTTCTTCTTATAACGTGCATCATGATTGAGTGGCTGTGTTTTCCTATCTCGATACACCACTATAAAATCTAATGTGCGTGACAGATAGATATTATAGATTAGAATCTAAATCGTCCTCCAGGGAAACATTTGGTTTAGAAATTAGAGTTTATAGAAATTCATACTGGATATTATCGTCTGACGTATTATCTGCCCGAAACAAATAAACAGGACGGAATTTTCGTTGATGGAATGCATTTGAATGTAGGAGTATTTGGTTAGCGTTGGTCTGAATTTAAATTATAAGATGCTAGGCATCTCTTAATAAGAAGTTATTCATTTGAATCACTATTGATGCAGTCGATTCACAGCGGATATATTTAATAGACTTGTGTTTCCTATTCCTCAATTTTGAAAAGAAAACTCGCGTTTTAATTGATACAATAAAATATCTAATATGTAATTACTTAGCGGTGAATGATCGGAAACGGTTCAGTGCCAAACTTTGTGCAATTATTTAATCAATTCAATCAGTTTACCTCTCGTGTTTAATGTCTGAGAGCCTCACCTTGCTAATCTTATCATGTCGTCGATATAAACCATTTTAAGGATTCATAAAATTGCAAAAGCCGATTTCTGTGGAATTCTTAAATGAAATCAATAGCAATTCTAAATAGTCAGAACATATATAAGAATCTCCCTCATCTCTGCTAAAATATCGTTCAGTCAATCGACCCATCCCATATGCAATTATTCTCCTAAGCAGTGATTGCTGTCTAAAAGCCTTCTCGTTACAACGTTTGGCTGTGTGCTTCATCTCATCTCTAATGTTTTTCGTCCAGAATCTGGAATGATTCTTAAATAAAATATATTCTTCCTATGCTAAAGTAAAAACAAATTCTTTAATCGTATTGCGAAAAATGCAGCACGGAAATTGTAAATGCTTAATACCAGGAACACAAATCAGCAATTATACAATAACGAATTGCAAATTACAAGAGGTTTGATAGAAGCACTTATCTAATAGAATCGGGGAGAATGTGTCACGTTCCAGGTCTCTTTCTTCTATGGTCAAACTCCACCGTGGTCTAATTGAAGACTTGATATAAATATAGAAGTACCAGTGTTGATGCCTTCTCCCACCCGTCCCTCTCTCTGTACACACACACACACACACACACACACACACATATATATATATAAATAACTGTTAAAGAGGACAACAAACGTTAAGGCAAACATCTCAAGTCATATACATTATTATTATTGGAAAAAATTTCAAAGTCTTACACCTGTTTCTGGGATATCACAGATTATGGGATATTACGTAATCAGAGAAAAATAAAGCATATACACCTTACTTTATCCCAAAGCCAATCCTTAAATCCCCACCTAACTCTATCTATCTCTCTTCCTAATTATTTACTTTTCTTTCTTTTTATCACTTAATAGCCACTTCCTCTACCATTCTGATATTGAACGCTGATATGCTGGCATCCTTTTTCTGGATGTTTGCAATATCAGGACTTTAACCCACATGACTCTACGCAGAATTGCACCTAAAGACTTAGGCACTTATTTTTATAATATCTGAAAGTTGAGCTGTGAACTTTTTCGCTTCTTTTTTTGGTCAAACTAAAGGGTATGACTCGAGCAAAAAAAAAAAAAAATAGTGTAATAGGTATAAAGCAACTTGCTGTAAACGAATATGAAAAAAAAATGCGCGCTCGGTAAAGAGGTGGGGGGTGGGGGAGAGGACTCGGGAAATTCACATCGTCACACCATGACCTTTAAACTCCAGTGTTTGACCCGACCAATAACTTCATTATGATTGCCACCGAGATATAAACATTGGAGATATGTCCAACACTTGCCCTTTCTGCAATGTTAATAAGTGGTCAAGAGAAACTCCTGCTATGTGTTGCGCTAATGGAAAAGTTAATCCCACTCCACTGCAGGATCCATCACAGCTGTTGAAGTCTCTCTCCGCTGGCACAACTACAGAGTCGAAACTTTTCCTCAATGACATCCAGAAGTACAAGTGTGCATTCCAAATGACATCTTTCGGTGCTAATGTTGTTCAAGAAGGTGGGTTTGTGCCTATTTTCAAAGTGCAGGAACAGGTTTACCATAGAATAGGATCGCTCGAACCTGCTGAAAATCAAGATCCTCAAATCCTTCAACTGTACTTTGTATGCAATTGACATGAACAAGCCACCCGACAAAACTCCATTTCCACTGGCACTAGCTTTCACCTGATAATGCAACTGCAAAACCGTTTGCACCAGAAAAGCAGCTACGTACGCAGCTTCAAGTATGCCTTGGAAACAGATGTCGAAGCAGTAACCTCGTATGATGGATTCAATATTTCGTATTCACGAATCATATTTAATGCACTAATCTTCACGGCTCAACCTTCTCGCGAGAGCTTTGTAGTAAACTATCGAAACATTAACCAATATTACATACATGTGTACCATTAAAATCGAAAATGTGTGACACTAAGTGTTCTGGGACACATTTGACTTTCGAGCTGTTAAAACACTGGGAAATTCATGTTACCTACTTACACTAAGTATATTGCACTATTTTATGTTAAGCTTCTTAGCAGTTTCCACCTCAAGTGCTGTTATAGATTGTACTGGTTCCATCAACAGAAACAATAACTTATTACGAATGTGGATAAAATATTTAGAAAAACAAAAAAGAAAGTAAATTAAGTAAAAGAATTGCAAGTTGGAATTCTCAAATCAAATATGAGTTCTTCAGAGAAGAAATATTGAATTCTGTTTAATAAACAAATGTAGATTTTCCACATTTTTTAAAATTTGTAAAATAAGAAATAGAAATATTCCATTTAATAATTTCTCTGTTTTAGAAACTTATTTAATTTTTGTTCCAAGTATGAGTAATTACGTATGATATATGTAGTTGCTTGTGAATACGTTATACTAAGCTGATGTTATCATTTAAAATGATAAATGATATATCTATGGAATCCACAATCGATACCATTTGTTTACATTCCTAATGATACAGCAAACCTCTAACGATAATTGCGAGAGTTTCTTTTCAGTCACAAATGGCAACATAGAAGACAAAACATTGCTAAAATTGGGAAAGATAATGGAATAGTTAATCATCAATTATGATAACTGTGATATAAACCATTGAGAAAATCCATTAGCCTCTCTGGAAGTGCATTATAATTCTTTCTATTGAAGAAATCTGGAACCAGTGAGTCGCCATAAGGTTATATCAAAGCAAATACTTTGAATACTAGGGGTCGAAAACGTTGACCTTACTTTGGATGGTGATTCGATGGAAGGATAAATAGTGGGAACAAAGAGAAATATTTTTGTTAATAGTTAGTTATGAACTGAACGAATGCACATGCAGCGTTTTGTAGCATACATTACAATCAGATGCCAATCTCTTTTGTCTGTTAGCTGTGTCTGTCTCCACATTAGGGCTATAGTCTAGAAGCAGATGAAAGAAATACATAATGTATCAAATGAAATGAACCAGATTATTATTTTAGTGAGAAACTACAATTACTATAATTCATGTTATTATAGTGAGGAGAAGGAACAGAAAAGTTGAATCTTCTTGATATTGAACGCCAAATATATCCATACGCCAGAACACGGAAAAGAATCTTTTGTGGGATGTTTTAATTTATAACGTCTTTCTTTATTTTATTTACTTATACCAGAAACCGAGTAGACCCAGGAGAATAATTATTAAGAAATCTACCTATGATAACATCTTGGAAGATACTTTCTATCCTGTCACTCAAAATTCTTTCTTTGGAAAAGTTCTTCAACTAGTTATGTAACTGAATTTTTTTTTCCTGCCCAGATATTAGAATAGCAGTGTCACAGTTTTGTCAATAATAACAATGAAAATGGTCAACGTAGGCAAATTTATTGAAGAGAAAACAAACGAAAGCAGCTTAAATAAAGTGACAGATATATCTGACTATTCGAGAGCAGCCAGGAAGTATACAATCGCCAGTCAACGTTCAGCATAAATAATTTGGTTATAGCTTTTAAAACCCCGTGGAAAATTGAAATTGACGTACATTAATAAAACAGACACTTTAACAAATACACATACAGAGAAGAGAAAGCACACTTACGCACTAGTAAAAACGCACACAAAATAACCAAATTGATTAACATAAGGAAGACTGGAGTTGTATTCGTTTGCGTGACAGAAAATAAGCAAATACAAAATGACATTTATTATAAGCGTGATTTATGATGAGTCTTTTAAACATGTATGTGGGAAGTGAGCAAAATCCATTTGAGGTAATATAAAAATGAGGCAATGAAGTGAGCTAAGTTAATTGAATTCTAAGAAATGATTTTTTTTTTTCACGGCGTATTAATTAAAATAAAAATGGTAATGACGTATTTTATTTAATATGCTATATAAATCAATGAGGATGTTTTTTGAAGCACTGTAGTTTGAGGGAATTTAGTTAATTATTTCGATAGATTTATGTTTAGGAGGATAAAGCAACAGTATATATTACCAAAATGCCTCTTGCTGAATACACTGTGATTATATGTTTAAGAAAATTTAAAATCGTTTACGAACTACATTACTAATTGCAGCGATATTCAACGTAGGATTACTGGAAATTCTTTGGCTACAAATTGATAAATATTGTTCTAATTATATTCAACGAGGGAACGTATATTTTAATGTAGGAAGTGTTGCACTGAGGCACACACACACACGAATATATACATGTAATTATTTATATA
>NC_068989.1:93879463-93880092 GCF_001194135.2 Octopus bimaculoides
ATATATATATATATATATATAAATATATATATATATATACATACATATTATATTATCAGACAAAATGTGGGTGCAAAAATAAAAATCAGTTACATTTCTTGAAAGCTGTTTCGTAGTTTGTGTCTGGTTACATCATCTGACACATATATACAAATAAATCTACATACTTCCAGTTGCATATACATTCTCCAGTAAATGTAACTGTGCCGTTATATAATGAACTGACCAATCATCAAAACCTATTATGCTAAATCCAATATCAGACTGTTATCAGAGTATCACACCGAGCTTAGTTCGAAGGGCAAATATGTTCTTCCACAAACATACATGGAAATTTAAGTCAAATGGCTTTTCATAGACACATCTCTGCACTCACACACACACACAAACACAAACACAAACTCTGTCTCTCTTTATCACACACACACACACACCGTTGACTGGAAACTATTCAATTTTTTTTCTCCGTGTTTTTCTCCTTGTCTCCGTATTCTTTCTGTTGAAGAGCGTAGCTCGAAACGTCACAGACTTTCCGTATTCCCGAGCGTCATACTAATACATCCTTTTGTTATTTACACCACCTGTCCTCGTCTGTTGTTGTTTTTTCGTATATTCTCCCATATATATAT
>NC_068989.1:93880813-93895864 GCF_001194135.2 Octopus bimaculoides
CAGTACCCAGGTTTCAGACTTTTCAAATACGTTTCACAACGTAAATCTGATTAGTCTTCCTCAGTTGCATTTACCTAGACAACATTTCAAATGTTGCTACATCAATGCCAAGTATACTCGCCCGAACGCCCAGCCGTTAACGGAACCGAGAACAGTGAAGAAGTTATCAATGAAAAATATTTCAATACAAATGTATTAATACAAATGTATCAATTTCCAGCAAAAAATAGCCCTATAAGGGTATATATATAAATTCATAAGAGTAGTACAACAAGGTACCGATATTTACTGGACAATAGCAATCGATATAAATACGACGCTATTGTATAGCTTCACTGCGTATATACTGGCAAAATGTACAGGTAGTACGGTAAATTTTAAGGCTAGATATAGGGACCACATGAGCTCGTTTTCAAATGAAAAATACTGTAGCTCTACCATGCTTGCATCTTATATACACGATCTAAAGAAGAATAGTAAGAGTTATTCTCTGGAATGGTTCGTTATTTCGAGAGCCCCTTACTTCAGAGTAAATATAAATAAGTGTAATTTGTGTGAGAGAGAATCCCTGGCATCCTTAGGTCTTTGGGGTCAAAAACTTTGAATAGATTTACTGAGGTGATCCCTTTTTGCAACCGTATGTTTTTGTTCACCTTTTTTGAAGGGTATAGAAATAAAAGTAGATGTAATACAATTGTTTAGCGTTACGGAGATTTGAAACCGGCGCGGTTGAATTTCTGTTAAATACAACTACCTAAGTGTTTATCAATAGATTTTGTTTATTAGAAAATTTGGACTGGTCCGTTGATGGGTTTTTCTCTTAAATTATATAAGCTTTTCATAAAAAGTATTAAGTTTTTCTTCAAAAAATTTGTTCTGTTGGTGTCTCCTTTTCCTGTTCATCCTAAAGAGGTGGGTCATCGCCATGTTCCATTTTAGTGTAAATAAACTGCGGTTGTGAGCTCCCGAAATGGCCATAGATATATGTGAATTTTGAATTTGACCTGTGAAGTCTGCTCATTATGAACTTTTGGACGTACTTGTGTGGAGGGAGTAACAGACTTTTTTCAAGATGTATGTGAATTTTACCTGTCGAAGTCTGTTTACTTAAGAACTTTGGACGTACTTGTTTGAGGTAAGTAAAAGACTTTTTTCAAATATAAAAAAAAAAAAAGAAATTTTAATTTTAAAAGAAATATTTTAACCGCTTGCTAAAACTTTTTTAGTCGCTGGATATTTATTTTATTTTTGTTTTCACCTTTATTTCTTATTTGTCTTTTAGGTTTTTTGGTAGTTTTTGAATTTTTAGCCGTTAATATTTAACATTTTTGTTAGGCCGTTCTATTTTATTCTATTATATACTTTTACCTTCTGTGATTTCATGTATATGCATTATTTTTATGTGTTTGTGAACCATGAAGATTTTTATATATGACTAAATGTTGTGGGGGTTGTTTTATGTAAAGTCGTTGACCAAAATTTAATGTTTGTTCTATAACCAATGCTTCTTTATTCTTTGTCTCATTTATATTTGAGCACTTCTTTTGCAGTCCTATAAACCCTTTTGTTTCTATTAGAAGAGACTAATATTATTTCTTGGTGTGTATCTACATATATATATATTTCGTGTTAAAATCGTCGTATAATGGGATATTTTCCCTTCAATAAAATTAGTGCCGTTGTTTGTTAACAACAACTATCGGCGGTACTGTTATTTATGACATCGTTCGTACGTTTGTACTGGTTTTAGCTTTAGGTTTAAGGTTCGGGTTTTAGGGTTAGGAGGTTAGGGTTAAGGTTATAAGTATTTTTGCCAAACACTAACCCTAACTCTAAAACCAGAACCCTAACCCTAAAACCCCAAAGCTAAAACCAGTACAAACACACCAACGATGTCATAAATAATAGTACCAACGATAGTTGTTGTTGACAAACTACGGTACTAGTTTTATTGAAGGGAAAAGATCCCATTACACCGTTAGAACATGTTGTTTACATTCCACAGCAGTAATTGTTTTGACCTCAAAGACGTCAGTGATTGGTTGAAATTACCGAAATACGACAACTTTTAATATGAAATAACTTCGAATATGAAAATGTTTTCTTCGTTCTATAAGACAAAATATACAAGCACACGGAGTTTTAAAGTGTTTCGGTAGAAAACACACTAAATAAAGCATAAATAAAAAGTGGCACCCGCCAAATCAGAAGGATCCTAAATTTCTTGCTTAGGGGTTATTCAGGATGCTAGTGATAGTAGTTGAGGTGGAAGGCCGAAGGAATGGAGAAGGGTGGTTTATCTAGTATGTGAATGGTACCTTTGTGATAGTTTATATGAAGGTTATAGCGTTAAAGTTTGAGGTAGGGTAAATGGGAATGGCTATTATTTGAGGGAAATAAGTTGATTGGTTCAGTGGCTGAGGGAGACGAGTAAAGAATGTAGAGAAGAATGAGAGGAGGTGGAGGGGGATAGTGAGGTGAGTAGGTAGTGAAAATAGTTGCTAGTGGGACAAAGGAATTGCGTTCGTATTGGAGGTGGGTGTTATGGTATGGAGAGGTGTGTAAAATTGAATAGAGGGATGCGAGTAGGGAGAGGGTAGAGGTAGATCGGTTAGTTTTCAAAGGTAGTGCCAAGTACTTTTTGAAAGTGGGAAGATTGGGGAGGATAAGATGGAAGCGGGAAGTAGTGGATATGAAGAATTATGCCTTCCAAGAGGGTGTAATTGAGAAACTGGACAATTGCAAGTTTTACTACCAGTTCCTGGGTTGGAGTTTACTGCTAGTGAGGTTGATCTCCGTCGGTTCATTGTTAGTGGGGGAGAACCTGAAGTGCAAACTGTATTGGATTGGGAGTTGGTATAGCAGCTAATATTTATCAATCAGTGTTTTTAAATCCTTATGAATATGTCATATCGTCATTCATTTGTATAAACACGTACTGATAAATAACATTGAATTTGAATATATTTCAAAGTAAGAAATATAAAATGGTTATTCTACCATTGATTATATTCTGAAGGTAATTTACAATATACCTACTGTATATTAAATTTGGCGAAATTTTCCTGGTTTATTATAAAATTAATATGCATTATATTATCTGTATCAATATTATATCTACATCCTCAAAAACGTGATTCTGTATCAAACTATAATCGATTTATTATGATGAGTGGAAATTACAAATTGTGCAACTTTTTCCACGGTATAACCATCGCCACTAAAGTAAATACACATTGAGAAGAACAAACGATAAATAATTTACAAGCTTTGTTTATGAAGTTATATTAATGTCTTTTAGCAACCGATATACTTAATTTAGCGAGGAAATTCATATGAGGCATGTATGGCAAAACAATATGATAGTAATAAAATGAATAAAATGTTTGATTGGAAATTTAGTAATTACCGATATAGATGATCGATGATATATATTGAACGACGACGAAATATATTGAGAATTTCGTGATATTACTTTGATCATATCATTCATTATTTGGCTGATACATTACAAATACTTGACTTTCTCTGTATTTTTCTTATATCATTATTAAACGGACGAAATACTGGTTCTCCTGGTTGATTTTTAGAGCCTTGTGTTTCGTACTAGCATCTACTCTGGGAATAATGGGCAGCTACCATGATCTTTCTCATTTTTTACTGTTTAGGAAATTAGTGAAAAGAAATGAGAAAATTATCTTTAACTAGGAGTCCTAATCGGGAAGCTTGCGATTCGTCATGGCCACCATTAACGGCTCCCGAATTCATTGTTAAACAGGCAACTGAGTACGTCTCCCATAAAAGAAGGCGAAACTCAAAATACCAGAACAAACACGGCAAGAGAACTCATTCGACCATGTCAAAATTTTACAAATACACTGCCCGAGCTGGTGCTATCTTCTGTCGACTAATTTTGTAACTTGAACATGCAGGAAATTTAAAGACAAACAGAATGGCTAACCTATGAAATTCATTCGCATCTACATAATTCATTTATTCTTTTACTTGTTTCAGTCATTTGATTGCGGCCATGCTGGAACACCACCTTTTAGTCGAGCAATTCGACCCCCAGGACTTATTCTTTGTAAGCCTAGTACTTTTTGCCGAAGCGCTAAGTTACGGGGACGTAAACACACCAGCATCGCATGTCAAGCAATTGTTGGGGGGGGGGACACAGACACACACATACAATCACACACACATACACACACAGGCTTCTTTCGGTTTCCGTCTACCAAATCCACTCATACGGCTTTGGTCGGCCCAAGGCTATATTAGAAGGTACTTGCCCAAGGTGCCACGCAGTAGGACTGAACCTGGAACCATGTGGTTGGTAAGCAAGCTACTTACCACACAGCCATGTCTGCGGCAGTTGTTTACTAAATGGAATTATATATATTGAAAACCTCCATAGCCAAATGTAATGAATCGACATAAGATAAACCGCTTCGTAGTACGACATGTAGCGCCATTTGTAAAATACATGAGAATGACCAAATACATGCATCGGAATTCATGATTCGAACTTTGAAATAATATATACCTTGTGTGTGAATATGGTTCACGGAAACGTTGTGAAGGTCTGTCAAATATAAAGACGTATGTATTTGTGGATGGATGTGTGCAAGTACGTATGTATATATGTGTGTGTGTGAGTGTGTGCAGCGTTTGTGTATGTGTGCGTGTGTGCATACAGGTGTGTGTTCCCTTGTGTTTGTGCTTGTCCCGCTACAGCTTGAAAATCATTGTTTTGTTCATGTCCCCGTAATAAACGTTCGGCAGAAGAGACCGATTAATAAGTATCAGAATTGAAAAAAAAAAAGGTGGGATTTGTTTGACTAAGCACTTGAAGCCAGTGGCCCCTCGATGTGACCAGAGTCTAGTGACTGAAAGAAGTAAAAGATAAAATATAGAAAATAAGATGTCATGTGATGCAAAAAAATATGTAACAGAATGAATAATTTTTCCTACTCTAGGCACAAGGTCTGAAATTTTGGGGGAGGGTGCAGTCGATTAGATCGACCCTGGTATGCAACTGGTACTTTATTCATCGATCCCGAAAGAATGAAAGACAAATTCGACCTCGACGAAAATTGAACTCAGAACGTAAAGACAGACGAAATGCCGCTAAGCATTACGCAGGCGTGCTGAGGTTTTTTCCAGCTCACCGCCTTGTAAAAGAATAAGGTTACGAACTTAGCTAAGTGCTGATCATAACATATATACTGATCTGTGTTACCAGGCTGAGTTGTCCCTAATGCATTTTACAGCGAAAAGAACTTTTGGGAGTGGATTTGTATTGTAAATTGTTCATGTTAATTTTCTTACAACAGTTCCTTCCTCAATAAGTAAACTAGTACAATGCGACACAGTATGTATATTAGAATAAACGAACAACTGTATTTGGTGGGGGCTTTGTTTTATCGACCTCAGAAAGATAAAAAGTAAATATGAATGTTGGTCATTTTGCAAATGAGGACGACAAATGGCGGTAACTGAACAACAAATCAATTTATCTGACGTTGTAATAATTCTATAAAAACTCAACCTTACTTTGTATGTAATTATACCATACACCCAAATTGCTGTTTAAAAAGAGACACCAAGCTCAATTTCGCTTTAAGCTTAAACAATTTTCGGTTCGCCAAAGACTTTAGTATATATATATATATATATATATATATATATATATCAAAATGATACAAGTCCTATTTTTATACTTCTCTTTATAACTGTACGTGTTGGTAGAAAATAATAATCATTAACATTTATGCTTCTTTTATTTATTTCTTTTCTTCCCATATTTACCTTCGTTGCGTCCGTTTCCTGAAGCCTATTGAATTTTGAAAGTTCATGTAATTGAAAAATAGTGCACAGTTATGCAAATAAATCCCAGAAGTACGCACATGAGTTTACATTGAATGGATAAAACCATTCTTACTGTTTTAGGTGTAGTGTGATTTGCTTTGTGAAATCTTAGATTAACAATCATTTGTGTCAATGACATAAAACGACAACGATTTAATCAACTTAAGTACACAAATGTTGCGTGTGTTATCGATCCAGAAGAATAAAATGTAATTTGAAATGAGAGCACAAAGGATAAAAGTAAACACACCCTACAAGGAACCCTGTCCTCCATGCTACCTTTACTAGCGTTTCTACCTTCGTTTGACTTCTAAATCATATTTATAATTGTAAGTCATCAGCGCGGAATAAAGTGTACGATTAAGATCGATCCCAGCAAGGAGAAATTGGATCGGAATTCAGTCATCGTTTGAGTACAGTTCAATTAACATTAATGCCCTAACACCCTCTTGGAAGACTTGTTTGTACCTCTCATTCTACACGACTATAATACATTTCAGTCCAATAATCAGGAATAGAAAAAAAAAATAATCAAAGTGGAGAAAAGTAGAATCGTTGACATAACTGCTTTGAGGTGAGCTGACAGAGTACTTAGCCATGTCGGAATAAAATGTTCAGCGAGTTCTTCTTCTGGATCTTTACTGCCGTTTCATCTGTTTTGTATCCTGAGTTCAAATTCCTCCGTGGTTGATGTCATCGACGAGACGACTTTTGCAAAATTTCAGGACTGAAGCACATAGTAGGCAGAGTTGTTATTATTATTATTAGTATTAGTAGTAGTAGTAGTAGTAGTAATAGTAGTAGTAGAGGCGGCGGCGGCGTTATGAAGGTAGTAAACTTGTAGAAACATCACAATAGCATTTCCTCTGGTGAGGTCGATATTTTGCCTTTAATCTTCTCGTGAATATAAAATACGTACCAGTTTAAAACTATGGTCGGCATAATAGACCGCCATTGCTTCCCTGAAATTAATGGTTTTAAGTCAATACTTGAAACCATAAATACTATTATGAGGGTGATGAGTTTGAAGAGTCGGCAGCGCGTTGAACAAAATGCCTGGTGGCAATTCTTTCGGTACTCTACGTTTGGAGTTAAAATCCCACCGTGATTAACGTCGTCCTAGGTGAAGAAAGTTAGTCAACCATTCAAGCACCTCTGCCTAAAATTCGAACTTATTATTATTGCCATTATCATTATTATTATTTATCATCATCATCATCATCATTATCCAGTAGTCTTACTTTTAGCACGTGTTTTTACCTGTATTGTAACCGTCTTGAGCTGCCACATCTTTTCGATTTTGATTAACAAATCTTTATTTTTATCTGAAGCTATCAAATTCATTTGCCGAGATATTATAATAACGGGGTATTCTCATGTCAATCAATAAACCGACTTCATTGCTTTGGTCTTTCACAACAATATCTGGTTTATTTGCTCTGATGGTCTGGTCTGTACGGACTGGAACGTCCCAAAGAATCGTTACATTTTCTCCCTCAGTTACAGCCTCAGGGTGATGATGCTGGTACCATTTGCAAGCAGTTTTGACTTTATACCGCTGACACATTATCCAATGTAGATATTAGCCAAGACCGTTGGTGTTATAACGAGGGTGCAATATATTTGGTTTTGTACGTAGTATTGTTCTACAGAATGTTTAATAAAGTAGAAAATTTGTTTTAAAATTTGAGATTACGTTAACGGTATTTTAGGTAAATATAGGCAGTTCCCATGAGCACTATATTTTGAATTTCTTCGAATCTTAGATTTCCTTGTATCTGAGCTAGGTAGGAATCAGCCCCTTTTGCTCTCGTTCCTAGGGCACCTATGACAACAAGTATTGTTTTCGTCTTGAGGTTCCATATTTTGCCATGCTCAGTTTTTGGTAGGTCTTGATAGATACATTTATATATATATTGGGACGGACATATTATTATTATATTATTATTATTATTATTATTTCTCTTTATCTTAGGTTCTGATGGGGCTCCTGGGTTGTAGTTATCTCTTTCGCCTTCCAAATTGACTATTCATGGGTCAGAGGGGCATTGAACATTAAGTCTGTAGCATTTGCGGTGCACCTTGTCCACCTCCACTAGGTCCGTTCTGTTATGCTTGAGGCCCTGATCTGTTTGGATTGGGAAATCAGTAGATTGGAAAATGAGAGTGGGGACACACTGTCCCTTTAGAGAATTCCGCTCCTGACTTTCACCTCTCCTAATACTTGATTTCCTGATGTCAATTCCGATCTCTAACGTTTCATACTGTTCTATATAAGGATTTTCATGTTTTCTGGCACTCCATACATTTCCATTGTTATTATCCAGGAGCATAGTATTAAATCGTGTGCTTTTCGATAGTCAACCCATTTTAGGCTCAGGTTTGTGTGTCTTCTCTTGCAGTTTCCGACAATTTAATTCTCCACTTGGAAAATTCTCCATTTGGAAAATTCTCCATTTCGAAAGAGATAAATTATTTACTAGATAGTTACAAGAATGTAGTTTGTACATTAAATAATTCATAGCTTTCAAAGTCTACACATTATGATAAAGATCTAACTTCCAAGAATTATTTCGGTGCGGCTGAGAATCCTGCACGTTTTAAGTTACAATCAACCATAAATATACTTTCTGAAGTTTGAAATTATATTTTCAAACTGATTCATCGAATTGCATCGTGTCCTACTAGAAAATATTACCAGTATTTTGGGGGGACTATAACAAGTCAAACTTTTGAATCATAGCAAAGATGACTGTAATCATTGTATTGTGAAGAATTTTGTCCAAAAGTTATTCAGTATTGACGACCATTTCTAAGCTAATAACTTTTTCATTGCCATAAAACGAATTTTTTAGTTTAAATATTTATAAATAACTAAACGTTGAACGGCTTACTTTGTAGTATTATAATGTTAAAATACTTAAAAATAACTTGGGAGTCAACGGCTTACAACCGAGTATTATGCTGTTGCGTCCTAAAACATAATCAAAATGTTTTCGATTTCTTAGCGTGCCTTGGATCTAAAACGCTTTTTATGGTTTTATTTTCATTCAGCCACACCACTGATATAACGATCGCCACCAGCATTCCCTATATTTTCCTGTATATTGATTCCTCTTAGTTTTGCTACATCTCTTAAATATTCTTCAATGAGAACATCCTATAGTACCGACTCAGGTCCGTTGTCTTTCGCCCCTTGGTTTAAAGCATTTTTACTCGCGTGTTTCCTGGAAATGTTTGTTTTAATATTCCCTCTCGTACAATGTTTGACTCTGTAAAAAGACACAAAAATCTCATAGATCTAACGGAAATCCCTATTTCCTATATTGCGCGATACGTTTATTTGCCGATCTTATTATAGACAGGCCCTTCTTGTTTGCTTTTTGTTTTCCAAACACCCTTAGAGTTTTTCGTCTAGAAATGCTTCGTTAATTTCAGATAAATGAAGTTATTAAAAAGTACGATCTAGCAGTTGCTTCTCTAAACATTTTGCTTGTTTCATTGTGCCACTCACAGTTGATGTCACTGTCACACTCCAGAAAATCAAGCAGAATGATGTATTTGTTACCCATCAAAACACTCCTCATATTCTGCGCTGATCGCTGGATTTTGAAATTTCGCGAATTTGTAGAATGGGTATAACATTCTATAGGCTACACTGGCATTTTCCGAATCATAAACACGCGTCCACGTTTCATCTTATCTCTTGATCAGTTTCAACCAATTCCATTAGATAAGAGTAGACGTCCATCCTCCATTCGTTCAAATCTAGTGACACATGCCGACGTATCCTTTTCCCACACATTTTCCAATAACGAAAGTCTTCCTCCATATTTCGTAATGTGTTATGATCACATTTTAATTGTGCAGCAAAATCACGATTTGTGATTCATCTCTTTGCAAGAATTAGTACGGCAAATTGCTTCAGTCAATGATGCCGTCTCCATAAACATCCCACGGCCTTCCGGGAATGTCCCCCCAGCTTTTCTTCTTCGAAAAGACAAAAAAGATCAATGACATCTTATTCTTCTTTGGAAGCTATCCGCCATGCAAGAACGGGAAGAAGGTTTACTACAGAAGAAGAGTTCCCTCTGCCAGCATATAAAATATCGACAACTTTTATCAGTTGAAATAGATCCTGCCTAGTTTAGCATTCCTTTCAGTATAACTCACGTATAAGAAAATATTTAACGAAACATACATGAATGAGGCACATAAATGCTGAGCAGCCACATTGGCTTATACGGCTCATCATTTATGTGTGTATGCATATATATATATGTATATATATACATGTGTGTGTGTGTGTGTGTGTGTGTGTGTGTATTTCTGTGTGTAATTATGCTAATGTAATTATACACAGAGAAAGATTTCAGAAATATGATTGTATTAGCAGGCTGTTTCGTCTGACAAATGCGTACGCCCACATATGCGCGCACGCACACGCACGCACACACACACACACACACAAGCACAAGCACACACAAACACGTGCGCGCGCAACCGGCAGACATACATACTCACGCGCGTTGACACACTCATCATTTTATATGAAATTAGATGAACCTCTGCCTGAAACTGCACTACTGCGTTTTGTGTTAATTTAATTGTGGCGGTGTATTTTATAACATGTCTCCTCTCATCCCATTAATGTATTTTCCTCAGCCTTTATGCAGCAGTCTTTTAACTAGAGTAAATTGAATTTATGAGCTGGAATATCTTACAAACGTCTAAAGTCATTCTGTGTAACTGACACATTTCCTCTTATCAATTTGTTGCTGTGCTTATAACAGGAAGCTGAATATATATATTCATACGAATATCACGCACACACCTCCACATCTACCCATATATATATATATATATATATATATACTTGCATACACACATACATATGTGTGTGTATATATATATATATTTGTATATATATACATGCGTACATATATGTGTGTATATATATATATATTTGTATATAAATACATACATATATATATACATGTGTATATATATATATATATATATATATTTATGCATATGTGTATATACATATGAATATATAAACACATAGATATCTATACTTATATATGTATATGTGTGTGTGTAAGCAATAATGCATTTATGCATATATTAATGTTTGTTATATGGTTCTGGTTAACGTAGGAGTTTAGGCCGACCACATACTCCCTGCGTTATGAGGAAGACACTCAGAATGCATAAACGTAACGCTGCACAGGAAATTAGATAATGCTTAAGGTTTTCGCCACCAAGAACAGCAATTAATGACCGAATTTCATTAACCCTTAGAGCAGAAGGGAAGTTTTATCGTTTGAGTATGTGTTCCTGAAATCATTATTCATAACTATTGATTATTTTATTTAATTAGCAACTGAATATCTCTTATACTTCCTAAAATATGTATTGGAGATTGACCTAACTGCAATCTGGCTAAATATTTATTGCAATTATTTGAACTATACTTTACATTGCCTTTAGGATTATGCATCAGGCGTTAAAATTATCTCATTATAGATTATGTCTCAGAAATGTAAATGGTAATTGTAGTTGTGATTGAAGATTAAATGTTGCGTTCGTCGTTTGATCATTTACAGACGAACGTGTATATGTTGCTACTAAGTCCCTTGTTATTTTAACCTGCGTTTGGAGGAGAGGTTGAATCTTGGGCCTCCAGATGTCTTCCTCCATCTTCCTACATGAATGCTCACATGGAGTAAAGCAGGACTCCATGTGACAATTCATGGCTAATATGTACGTACAATCCACATCCACTGAATTATTTGGATGGGAAGTTCTTGATATTTGTAACTCGAAGAAAATATAATCACCATTCACAAGTACATTTGTTGGAAACCCTGAGAAGGTGTCATACTAATTTTGATGTCTGAGGAGAATATTGAAGCGCTAAACGTTTCATTAATTGACAAATTATGCACACAGTTGTTATAGATGAGCAGCTATTTCCTTTAGTCACTGAAACGATCGTAACAAAACATCAACATTCTACCGATTGTTATATGTCTCTATCTACGTATGTATGTATGTATGTATGTATCTATATATCTCTCTGTATGTATATATATATGTATATATATATATATATATATATATATATATACTGTTTTCAGCAATCGTAATGGTTTACTTATAAAACGTTATATATATATATATATATAATGTTTTATAAGTAAACCATTACGATTACTGCAAACAGAAATCTTTTTTTCCCCTTCGCAATGTTTGTAAAATCATTAATTTGCTTTGCCAAATTGTTATATGCCCATTTTACATGCAATATGTCCAAAGTTATTTTAAAGGCATCTGAATTTCCAATATTTTGTTACTAAATTTTTCTACAAACATTATCAAATTATGCCTGAAAAATATCCAGGTTATTTTAAAAGACATCATTATTTAATCCTGTATACAACTACATTTGCATTGTAATAGGATTTCGTATATATTTTATACTTAACTACAACTAGACGATCGTGCAAAACGAGCTTAAAGCTAGATACATACAATATTTTGTGATTGAAGCAGATTATTCTGACAAATAATGAATAATATTAAAATTTCTCTTTGTTTCTTTTCATCTACAATTAAGTGATTATATATATGGTAACACTGAATGTCTAGACTTCTTCAAAGTTAAATGTCTAGACACGTTATCAGTCTTAACTTTTTATCAGTCAAATACACCTGCTGTTATTCCTTTACGTTTATAGAATAATTCATATTTTATGTCTTATTTGGCGTTGACACACACACACACACGTATATCACATATATTTATATCGCAATTATAAAAATTATTTTTCTATTGTCAGCGACTGATGGATTATTCTCTCAGGAGGATAATGAATATTTTTAATTCAACGTATTGCTAATTTGATAATAAAAGAAATATCAACTTAGAGAAACAATTGATGTCTTCTAAGTTTGAGAATTCATTGTGTTCAGAGAAATTTAAAAGAATATCATTTATAATTTCTTTCTTTATTGAATACAAACGAATTTCGAATTTGATATTATATTACAGGAAAAGAGAAAGTTTCACTTTATCACAGAATATCACATTTAGGAATTATGTAAAGCTTACGTTTGCCATCACACTTCTGGTGTTTCTAATCTCTATATTTATTATAACAAGGAAATATAGCAGGGTGGCTCAAAAGTCACGAGATCATTTTAAAATTATAACTTTTATTACAATTATATTTTTCAGTTATTTTTCTTCTTTCCGATTTTTGACATGTAATTCTTGGGGGGAAATCGTAGACAGAATTTTCCTTCACATTATGAGGTTATATGTTGCCATCGTAAGTTCCATATTTCCTCGATGTTCGATAATGTAAAAGCCCCAATAGCATCGATAGTATTGATTTGATTATATTATCTGGGAACTGAAAAATCGTATGTTTCTGTCCAACCGAAAGAAAATATAAACATTATTGAGTAAAGGTAAGACACTTCTTGCTTGACTATGAAGCATACGTTTGCAATTTCATTCGGTGAAATGTTACAACTGTATTTGTAACTCTAATTTAACTGAAACTTATTTGCAGACACTTCCGGTTCCTATCTCGGCAAATATCAATATATAAAGTAACACACATGCACACACAGATATGCGTGTTTGTGTGTGTATATGCGTAAATTACTGCCGCATCAGTTGCTTGTCACTCCTCAGCTGCCTAGAGTAGTTGAGCGAAGAAGTAAAACAGAATAAATATTCTAGAATGGATTCTTGCGAAAGATTATTTTGTGTATTCTGATTTCAATTTCAGTTACCTAGGAAGATATCTCAATAAAAATAAAATATAAATTATGAACATGATTACAGCTAAAGCCTCAAACAGCTCCAAGAGCTCAATATTAAAGGGTATGGCTATTCAAGTAAATATATATAGAAACAAGGATGCATATCGCAAAGTTTGCAGTGAAATATGAGTGTGTGAATTTTTGTGTAATTATGTCTGTATATTATATATATGTATATATATATATATATATATATATATATATATATATATACACGTGTGTGTGTGAGTGTGTATACGTGTATATATGCATGTGTATATATGTACATGTGTGTATGTGTGTATATATATGTGTGTGTATGTATGTATATGTACATATGTTTGTGCATATATGTATGTGTATATATGTATGTATATGTGTATATATGTATGTGTATACATGTCTGTATAATTTTATATGTATATATATATATATGTATATATATATACATATAAGTATATATATATATATAAGTATATATATATATACATATAAGTGTGTATATATCTATATATATATATATATATATATATCAGTATTTGCCCATCCCCAACACCTAAACATGCTAGATGACCAGCCACAACAAAATAAGCGGGAGCGCAGAAAAGGGAAACCAAAAAACTTGAACCTGCATACCCATAATCCACCAAGAACCAACAGGACTCACAAGGAAAGAAGTCCACATATTCCTTCTGCTCCCAACAAAAGGCTATATGCAGAGGCTGTGCGAACTGCAGCAGCTGAACAGCAAACTTTTTTAAGCATGGCCCAGAAAATAGTGCATCATCTAAAATGGATACAGAAGGTACATATTCAACACCATACAAACCACTATCCAAGACCACCTGAGACGATAGATCCAGGAAGGCCACGACTATCACCAGGGACCCCTGCACACATATCACACACATATTCCTACTGAATATGTTTCCTCTTTTCACACTGATATTTGTGATACACGATCCCTACTGATCGGCCCACACGTTTTTTTTTTACGATCCCTTTTTTACCATCGAAATTCTATCTCCACCACTTTTTTCCTTTTCTTCCCGAAAAGAAAAGCTCTACTTTGTATTTTGTCCCCTGTGTTCAGCCCTGTGTGGCCAATAAATATATCTACCTATCTATCTATCTGCCTACCAACCTATCTACCTACCTACCTACCTGTCTATCTACCTACCTACCTGTCTATCTACCTGTCTACCTACCTACCTATCTACCTGTCTACCTACCTACCTATCTACCTGTATACCTACCTAACTACCTGTCTATCTACCTACCTACCTGTCTATCTACCTACCTACCTGTCTATCTACCTACCTACCTGTCTATCTACCTACCTACCTGTCTATCTACCTACCTACC
>NC_068989.1:93900313-93900907 GCF_001194135.2 Octopus bimaculoides
CTCCTTTTTCCCTTCCTACGATCCCTTTTGATCGACACCACCAATTTTTTTTTTTTTTCCTTCCTTCCCCCTCCCAAAAAGAAAAGCTCTACATTGTATTTGTCCCATCTTCGTTGAGCCCTGTGTGGCTAATAAAAGAAATGTATCTACCTACCTACCTGTCTATCTACCTACCTACCTACCTGTCTACCTACCTACCTGTCTACCTACCTACCTACCTGTCTATCTACCTACCTACCTACCTACCTGTCTACCTACCTACCTTCCTGTCTACCTGTCTACCTACCTCTCTATCTACCTACCTACCTGTCTATCTACCTACCTACCTGTCTACCTCTCTATCTATTTATCTACCTCTCTATTTATCTACATCTCTATCTATCTATCTATCTACCTACCTCTGTCTATCTACCTACCTCTGTCTATCTATCTACATCTGTTTATCTATCTACCTCTGTCTATTTCTCCTCTCTGTCTATCTACCTCTCTACCTACCTACCAACCTATCTGTCTAACTATTTATCAATCTCTCTTTATCTGTCTCTTTGTTTCTTTATCTGTCTTTGTCTCTCTCCTCCCTCCCTCCCTCCCTCC
>NC_068989.1:93900997-93905779 GCF_001194135.2 Octopus bimaculoides
TATATATATGTACATATATACACACACGCAAGCTATCGTACACGAACTTAAAATAGCAAAAGGCCATTTTAGACCGTCAGTGTAGGGTGTCTTATCCCCGTTAATTTATGGAGATAAACGGGGATTACCTCTCCGAACCGTGAAATGGGGATGTAATCTTTCAGGCTGTTGACCTTCTACAGCATGTTATTACTTTGAAATACGCTCACGTTGATGCCTGGCGGAGCGAGCGAAATCCTCCTTCGAGTGTGTAATCCTATCTTTATCTCCCCTAACCAAATACACATACATACACACACGCATTCAGACATACACCAGACAGACGCACCAGCATTAGTGCTTGAGTGAAAGTGCGTGCGTGCACCTACACACATACACACACGCGCATATGTATATATACACGCGTATTTGAATATACAAACGTGTATTCATACATACACAAAAATATAAATGTATGTATGTGTAATCAAATTATGTACGCTAATGTTTCGATAGCTATCGAACTTTTTGATTATCTCTTTCCGTTTTATGTTTGCAATTACACAGACGCACACACGCACAGACACGCACACACGCACAGACACGCACACACGCACAGACACGCACACACACATCGAGAGAGGCATACACACCTTTTCACAGACACACTTGTTCTTGTTCATATGTAGTTCTCTGTGTGTGTGTGTGTGTGTGTGTATGTGTGTGTGTGTGCGACAGTGTATTTTTTTAATCCTTTTCTTGTTTCCAACATTCTATTACGGCCATGCTGTGGCACTGCCTTGAAAGGTTTTAGTCAAACAAATCGATCCCAGGACTTATTCTGTTATGCTTGCTATCTATTTTGTCATATGTCGAACCAAGACACTCGAATGTGTGCGCGCGCTCACACACACACACACACACACACACACACACACACACACACACACGGGGATGTATATACACAACAGGATTTCACAGTGTTTCTTCTCTGCAACTGGTCGATCCGGAGTTGTAGCAGAAAACATGCGTCATGAAAAACAACATCCACTTTCATTTGTTTATCAATAGATAATATTTTCGCGTCTCAGTTTTGCAGCCTTCCTCTTTCTTCTGGTAATAGATCACGCCAGGCCATCGTTACTGGTTCATTTTCATAGATTTGCTAAAAAGAAAGAGGACAAAAAAACAAAAAACAAAAAAAAAACATTTTCAGTATCACTCAGATCTACAAAATATCAAATCTGTTAATGAAAGGCATTATTACAATGATAGTACTCGTTTTTTCAAAATGCGATCCGGCAGCAAACATTTCAGAAAAACGAAAAGGCACCCACTCATTGATGATAAAAGATGTCAGCTATATCCTATATCCGATAATGGATTTGGTGCCTCTTTCAATAACGATGACATAATACAGAGGCAAACATTTAAAACCCTGATTGGTAATATTTCTCTCTTACTAACTCTACTCATTGTAGACAACGTATATCTCATTTATTTATATCTTTAAAGTCTATCAACCATCTCGGTCGCTCGATCTCAGTAGCTGCCATCTTTATCAGCATCACCAGGTGCCACACAGTGTGCTTCTCTCTACCTTGACAAATTCCTGCCCTATCAAGTACCATGTGATGCGTCTTAATATTGTCCACCAACGCAATTCACCTTGCTTTCAGTCTCCCTTTCACTCTCCTGACTCATTTATCAATTTCCTCACATCTCATTGCTATAACCTCGATGCATGACAGATTTAATGACTCCTAATGTATTCCTCAACTTCAGCATATTTCTGATTGTATTTACACTAAACTATACTCTGCTTCCTTCCGTTCATCTGCCTGCCTAACTGTCAGTTTGTCTGTATCTCTAGCTCTCTCTTTCTCTCTATCTCTCTCTCTCTCTCTTTCAGTTCCTTCACTCTATCGACTATGGACAAATATTTTAGATACACTTTCCAAATCCTCATATCCCTTCCCACTCAACACTGAATATATTGTTCAGTTTTCTCCTACCATTGACCAATCAGATTTGTATTTCAGTTGATACTCAAAATATTTCTTCCTTTGAGAAACAGCTTTGCTCTTCTGAAACCTTTCAAAAGAGCCAAAAGCCTGAGCAACATCTTGTTTAGAAGCTCCTTTCACTCCATAACAACATCCCAGTGTTTTCCAAGGATGCTCCCGTTCCAGATATCTATTCTTCTGTTACTAATCTTGCCCTCACAAGCAAGTCAAACTCAGTCTCAACAACAAATCACTTTGACTGTTTCTCCAACAACTTTATCTACTTTAGCTCCTGTAAAATCTAACAGCTTTTTCATACCAAAGTGAAGCTGGCCGCATGTTATACAAATGCTTAAGCAGAGATCAGCCTCACGAGCAGGATTTACGAAAGCATTTGGTTGACATTTCAACAGATAACTGAACTCACACTATGTGGGGAGACCTTCCACCAACGTTCCTCCTGCATTCAGAAACGCAAGGAATAATCCCTTTTTGTAACCTAAGAAACCATCAGACCGCAGATATGAATTCGTTTTGCCTGATCGTCAAGCTAATATTGATGACTTTAACAAATTTTCACATCGATAAACCCTACATTAGTTGTCGTGCTAGATAATTGTGCACGAAAGCGTTAAGTATTAAGTCAGGGATCCATCAACTGACCTTTGTCATTCTTTGACCTCAGTCCTCACTTCCACAATAACATGTAGTGTAATTTATCTTTAATGTTCCCATTTCTCCAGGTATTTCCTGCGTTAATTTTACCCTGTGCTAATTGTTCCGCCTTAATTTTTCAACCTTGACTAATTTTCTAACATTATCGCCTACCTCAGCCATGCTGCAGTTTTCACCACTGCACCTCAAAATTAATTACTCGTGTATAGCTACAGCACAATAACATCAATAATGCAACAATAACAAACAATTATTCCTCTCCATATTCCAGCACTTTCACTACTTTATATATAAAATTACTTTTGTATTAATTACTAACTCATCTGTTGAAATAGCCGGCCGATTTCTTAGATTTCTCAAATTCCTCGCAGTATATATGCTTATTCTAATTCGTGTGCCATTTGTAGATGATATTTCTCAACAAATGTCACAAAATGTCTTCACTCTATTCTCCGGTTTTCCTTCCAAATAGAGTCGTCCCTTTAGCAGCAAATAGTCACGTGAACAGAACAGCTTTAGACATAAGAGAAACTGAGATCATCACTGAAATGTTGTTTGTTATTTCTGTAGAATTGGATTTTAATATCCTAATGAACACGGGTTTTGTCAATCATTTTATTTCCTTGCTTCAAATCATTGGACTTTGGCCCGGATGGTTCACAGCCTCACGGGTTTGTCGGTCAGTTTGGCACCAACACTTCATGTTTGCTGCTTATTCTGTCAGATTATATTTCAGAACTGTTAAACTTCGGGGAGGTATAAAAGAACTGGACATGCCACACACACACACGGTTAATCCCACCTCATATATATATATGTATACTTATCAGTTAAAATTATTATTATATTCGGATATAAACCTCGTTGCATGCTGTGTTAAGCACGTTCACAGTTATTGGCTACCTGATGTCAACGTCAGTAGTGATTCATATGCAACTGGATTTACTTAGCCAGGAATTTCTGAAATGAATCCAGTTTTATATAAATGCCAATAATTTATAAATAAAACATGGACTACGTTTAGAAGATGCAAGAAAATTTGTAGTTCGCCTGTTTGTTATGATATGTATTCTAGTTGGTGCACAGAGAAATTTAATGTGATTTTCAGAGACTCCAGGCTGATACCCGACTTAGAATTTAGCCGTCCTGAAAACATTGTCGTGGAGCAGGGAGATGCTTAGAGGGCGGCATCTGTAGAGACAGTGCGCAAATATCGGCCGCTCATACAATTTCTGTTGCAGGAGTTTGATTGGACAGTAGAGGTACACGGACTCCTTTTTCATTGCGATACCATCGAGAGTCGGCGGAGGACTATCATTGACTAGATAGTACTTGCCCCAGCCGCGGACGAAGAACGTCGCACACTTACCGATGTTGAGTCCCACTCCGAATGTGCGATAGAACTCCAGGTATCTATCCACAAGTCTGTGACTAGTTGATCCATTTCAAATACAAGTACGGTTCATCCAACAAACTGCCAAATTTTCTATCTACCAATTATCATTTTGGCAAGCTAATAAATGCAGAATGATGCACTTGATGTGACGCAATGAGATCTTATCTGGGAATCCATTATTAAGAAACGAATACCCCTGTTCGCTCAGTCTTTCGTGCTTTCATATCTTCAGTGTTGTCCCAGTAGTTCAGGTGACTTCTCTCTCAGAAGTAACTTATATCATCAACACTGTGTCATGCAATTTAACAGAAATTAGGGACAAATAATGTTCATCTATTATTTTTATGGAACCTAAGCTAAACCTTAACAGGCTTACGTGCACATTCGCTCTTCCACAAGATTAGTAATTTAGGGGGAAAACAATATATCCAGACTATGAATTCATATTCATACCAATAAAAATTGGAGCAGTTGGCTTTGTTAGTAAATGCTTAAGGAGAATCTGGATAAGCTGGGAGTTTCAGAAAGAGAAATCGACCGGCAAATTCGTACATTACAAGTGTAATCTGTGAGTGGAACAGTAAAAATATGCAAGACATTTTTCAAGTTCCAAATGCGAATTTTCTGACTACATCCCAAAAATGAAGCTTTGTATCTCTGTTGGAAACTGGGTCCCTCCTCAGTGGAAGATTTATAATAATTAAAAGCTAGAGACGTATATATATA
>NC_068989.1:93908493-93910645 GCF_001194135.2 Octopus bimaculoides
TAAAAGGCATAAAAATACCACACCTGCTCGGTGTTGCCAAGTCTCGGATTCCCAGCTGCAACGTTTCTAGCTCCTTACTCGTTATCAATAAAAATTACCGAAGAGAGTTAACTCTGGAAGGATTTAAAGCCGTAGCATTAGCTAATACATAGTCAAGAACAACGTTTGTGTTGCGCTATCGGATGGTCAGGTCGGACGAAAGTCAGCATTATCACCAATGTATAGGCATATTTGAACCTTAGGTTAGTTAAAATATGTTTGCGACATACTCCAACTTTTAAAAGGCAAATTCACTGCAGTTACGGTGGTGAAAAAATTCTCTTTTAAAAATGTGTAAACTCAGTCATTGCTTGATATGGGCAAGAATGCCTCATTTTCTGTGCATAGCACCAAGATAATGGAAATGTGCCGGCAAGTAGCCGAATAGATCCTGAGAATATTCAGAAAAAGGGACCAAGACAGTAAGCTTGCTTTATGGAAGACATTTGTGCTGAGATGTCATTTGTGCTCTCAACTCTGCTCACGCCAAAATGTCAAATTGATAGCGGACATGAGGCGGTTCAGTGGTGCTACACCATGACGGCTGCATTAATGGTACAGCTGGGCTACTGGGAGGGATTAAAAGTTACAGCTCTACTACATGGAGGAGAGATATGCACCAATATGTGTATGGAGGATCATAGGAGATTGGCACCAAACTTTGGTATCAAGAGCTATACCAGTTCCCTAACTGTTCTTAATATACTTATTCTTAATATATAAAATCTATACACAATTTCAGTCTTCGCACACGTATACACACACACAAATACACTCACACCTATAAATGTATATTTAAATGCAATTGCAAAAATAGGAATGTGGTAGATTTGAAATAAAATCTCGTTGTGTACAACTTAGTTAGGCTGGTTGTTAGACCTGAAGTACATCTTTGAGAAGAAAGGGAAAATGAATATTAAGAACGGATAAGAAAATCTTCAGATGTTCTGTAGATATTTCTATAAATGTAACAGTGAGATAAGCAATATTTAAGAAATAACGATACTAGATATTTATGAGTACAATATTCAGAAGACAATATCTGATAGAACTGGTAAATGTTTTGAAGTACATGTAATTCTATGTGCATGAATGTAATTTATAATTCAGCACGAAATTGTTTGGGCTATTGTATTGAGAGAGGAGAGAAAAAACAAATGAAATATGTGGAAAATGACAAGCACACTATTATTTCGTATAAATTTATTCGTATCAGACGAATAATATTTTTAATGCATGAGACACCGCTTTTTGCACATTCTCTGACACTTCTAATAAAAATTGCTGATATATCTATATTCTTACTTTATCATATGTGATGCATATATTCATTGGTCTTAAAAAAATATATATATGAAAATAGGATATAATGTTACGACATACAAATATATATTACGAAATGATGGCAATTTATCATAATATGAGACTTCCCTAAGGTCGCCCAAAAGAAAGCAGACATAACTTTCTCTATTCATAATTTACAGTCTTCAATAAGTTTGGAAGACATTAGATGACTTCGTCCAAAAACTCATATCAAATAATAATGAAATATTGAAGGACAACAATTACATTTTCTTTGACTATTGGTCTTCTCCATCGGAATTGAGCTTCAGATGCACAAAAACAATAATGATAGTACATTTGTTGCACAGCGGGTAATGTAACTTTGCCATGTTTAATGTATGTTTGTATGTATGTCTGTTTTTGTATTGATTTCTATTTAAGTCCTCAAGAGAGTTGAATGTTGTAGCAACCAAAGCGAAAAGACATTTTGAGTTGAGAGACTTCCCGGTGTTTTTTAAAATGTGGTTGAGCTGTCGAAGTACACGCCCATGTGTGAGCATCTATTTAACTAAATAACCTCAAGAACCTTTGGAATGTCTTACAATTCTTCACTGTGCAACTAATACTTTTGATTTCGAGAAAAAGTCAACTTCTTTTTCTCTGTCTTCGAAATAACTAGTATTTCTAAGTTGTTGCGTAACTCTTTCGGTGCATAGCCAAATGCACCGATGACGATAGATACAAATGATAATTTATAATCAGGGTTTGTATGTGTTTCTATGTATGTATGTTTATATAAATGCGCGCACACACACACACACACACACAC
>NC_068989.1:93911298-93918536 GCF_001194135.2 Octopus bimaculoides
CACACACACACACACACACACACACACACACACACACACACACACACACACACACACACGCATATGTACATATATATGTATATGTTTGTATATATTTATTGTTATATAAATATGAAATAGAATCTATCTCAAACATAAACATGTTCTCCTGAAACAATGAATGCGTTTGAATTTTGTATCTCATTGCTAGTATCTCATAGCAGAATTGTACCAAAATTGTATGGAGGTTAAGTAGAAGCAAAAATGCAAAGTTGAACCAACAGATACCGCACATTCAGAAGTTAGTACCGTAGACTCCAGGTTTGGCGTTAGTTTCTTAAAATCGGTAATGATGATTTAATCAGACCTACGCAGCGTTGATCATGTGTAACGAACTGCACAACTTGGCAACAGCACCCTGATCCCCTCAGTATATCGATGACAGAATTGAAGCCAATAACACGAATATGTTATTGACTCAAACTGAACATAAGTACTAAGAATGTAATATGAAAACACTGTAATGAATCGTAATAAATTGAAAAGTTCAGCTTTTCAGCATACGACGGGCCATGCACACATATAGGTATGTGTGTCTGTACAATTAAACATATGTGTATGTAAATGTGTGTGCAGGTGTCTTTCACACACACACACGCGCGCGGGCGCGCATATATTAAATCTGTTTCGATGTCGAGAGAAAATAAAAATGATTTTGCATTAAACATGAACTACACAATACTATGGAATTTATATTCATTTTTCTTTGCAAGAATAGTGTTAACAGTGACTTCGAAGTTTCAGTGTACTTCAGATTGTGGTACATATAAGTTCAGCTTAACAGTCTATAGTCTTTGGTGATCTTATTTTTCTGGAATTGGTGGAACTCTGTCGTAAAGTATCAAGTTGAAGGGTGAAGACCTGCTGGAAAGATTTTAGGTTGTTAGTGCTTTACAAAGTTTTGCATGTGTGATGAACACAACACCAACGTAATCAGGAGCTTCTATATGGGTATGTCAGGTTCAAATCTTATGATTGCATTTTAGAATTTACAAAAGAAAATACGTAGGTGAAAATGTTATTTGGCCACCAGATGTGTGACTAGGTTTCGTTGTTGATATTATTTGACTACTAATGGGTGATTTAATCTTTTTGTTTTGTTACGGTTGAGGCTATTGTTCGGAGTTCAGTCCACCTTTTATAACTTTGAAATTTGGTCTGTCGCTTAAGGTGATTGAGTTTTCACTATACAGGGTACGTAAGGTATTTGGGGACAGATTTGTGTTTATAAAAAACATATACAATAAGATAACTTTATTTCTCAAAAGCTATGAGGATAAAAATAAACCTTTTCTATAAGGTTATTCAATAAAGCCACCTTCAGCTTCAACAACTGCTTCTATATGAGATCTAAATCCTCTACATGCTCGAATCAAGTGATCTTGGTTCATTTTTGACATTACTCTGACTATGGCAGCTTTCAAAGAGTCTTTGGTATTATGGGTGTGTTCATTGACCTCTCTCTCAACAACGCTCCACATGTAATAGTCCAATGGACTGAGATCTGAGGAATTAGGAGGCCAAGTGTTAAATGTGTGATCAGGAACATTCTTAGCCATCCATTCCTGTACTGCTAGAGCCATGTGTGATAGTGCTGAGTCTTGCTGAAACCCACATGGCCTTCCATTGCTTACACTGTCTAACCAGGGCTTAACAATTATTTTCAGGACTTCAATGTAGGCGGCTAAGTTAACTCTAAGGCCTTGTGGAAAAAAGTACGGAAGCATCATATGTCCTTCATTGCAGACAACTCCCATACCATGACAGTCAGAGGAAAGTTTTATGCATAACACTTGGAACTTCAGAAGGGTCTGCACACAACCATTTGTTATTTCTTCTGTTAACTTTTTGATCTTGGTCGAAGTGTTTCTTGTTTGAGAAAAACCAAATCAAATCTTCTCTATGGATTTTTCAGTTTGTTTAAGAGCTCTGATGTAGTGCTTTTCTTTTGGGTTTTTCTGCTAAATTGACCTTTCCTCATCATATATGACATATCTGATGTCTTCGTGGACAACATTTTTTTAATGTTCCTTCTGACACACGTAGATCTTTGACAATTGACCTCATGAACTTTCTGGGATTGTAATCAATGTAGGCGGTTAAGTTAACTCTAAGGCCTTGTGTAAAGAAGTTGAACTTGTTGGGTAAATTTAGGTGTTGTGATGATTTCAGAGCGTTTAGAATCCTTTTTATTCTTCGACACTGGTGTCTGTGTATTTATGCATGATTGGAATAATGAGATACATAGAATGTCGCCCAGGATAAAAATGCTAATTTATCGAAATATTCCACAAAAGAATGGAAGCTAAACAAGAACCTTTCGGCAATTGTTAGAAACTGAATATGAGAATGGGAAATTATTTCAAATGAATAAGAATAAATTCATCTTTTGAGGGAGATAAAAGGTCAACCATGGCTATTGTCTTTCGGGTTTCATTTGAGCAAATAAACACGAAGGCAATTGGTTATTATAGATAAAGAGATTGGACATGTCTACGCATGCTCATCAAAATTTTATAAGCGTGCTTAGCAGTTGCCAATGCAAGCAAGTCTCTTTTCAGCTCCGCCCACGTTGGTGGGCGAATACAGTTTAGAATTAATATCTTCGTAGGATCAAATACCACAAGGTATTTCATTTAAAGACTACTTTTTTATTCCATTCAATCATTAGATCCCGGTCATACTGGGGCACAACCATGGCAAATTTTAGTCAAATGAATCGACTCCAGTACTTATTGGATGTTAAAACCTGGCACTTAATTTATCGTTCTGTTTTTCTGAACCGCTAGATTACGGGGTTATAAACTTACCAAACACTGGTAATAAAAAGGTGACTGGAGACAAATTGAGACAGAAAGAATCTAAACACACACGCACAAATGTATATATATATATATATATATATATATATATATATATATATATTTATTCACAAAGGACTTCTTCAGTTTCCGTCTACCAAGTCCATTTACAAGCTCTTGGTCAGCCCGATGCTCTAGTAGAAGGGACTTGACCAAGTTGCAATGCATTGGGACTGAACCCGGAACCATGTGGTTGGGAAGCCAACGTCTTACCACACAATCATCCCTGCGTCTATGTCTATAATTCCCTGCTGCCATTTCACTAGATTAGTAAATTTTTTTATAGAACATGAAAGGAGGAAAGGATTATTTCTGAATAGTAATTAAAAATGAATACTAATGAAATATTCACTAAAATAATAGTCTATAACCAGATCGATTCCTTTCTCTGTTTATTTGACGTTGAAAAAGAAATGGTTCATGGAATGCTTTGGAATGGTAAACTCCAACTACATTTAATGAAAGATGAAGACATGCATGCTTGAATTAACACAGTTATGAAAGCTAAATTTGGCATCAATTATAATTAGATTCCTCCCTTCCTAAAGAATACTGAAGACAAGAAAGGAGGGGTTGGAAAATACTTCGTATTGGTCTACTAGGGTGAGAACGATATGTCCAAGGAAAGAAGGAGAGATAATAGTGGGGAGAGAGAAAGGAAGAGTGAGGGAGAGAGTTAACGAATTAATGAAAGACAATGATTGAAATACAAATAATTATTAATGAAAGCAGAGAAAAACTATGCGAAATAGTTTAGTTAATTTGATGATGCTACCAAAATTTTAATACTCCATTATGTTCCTTTTAATGAACTGATACAACACAAGTCGGGAATTTGTTGTGGGAAAAAAAGCAATCCATCATACATGAATGGTTACGAATTAAACGAATTGTAAATGAGGGATATCTTGATGCAAAGACATTGAACAGTTTCTACTTAGATGTTAATGTAAATAATAAAAGGAATGCTGAAAGCTATACAATGAAATATACGATGGCGTCCAATATTACTGTAATTACTTTTATTTAAACAGTAAAAGGAAAAGCAACAACAATACATTAAGTAGGATACTAATCAGTTATTACAGCATCGCTATTGTGTGATTCAATGAAAGATATTAAGCTTTCGCAATTACAGATTATGAAACGATTTCAAAAAAATATTCACTGAGAGTCTATAGAATTAGTTTTACATTTCACTAATTATCGAATTATGTCGACATAGAAACGAGAAGTAGGCATCTGCTTTCATTCAATAATAAAACATGCGTTCGAATTTCCTGTGTGTGTGTGTGTGTGTGTGTACGAATGTATGTGTGCATTTTTGTGTATATATATATATATATATATGCATGTGCGTGTGTTTTTATGTATGCATATATGTGTACGTGTGTGTGTGTGTGAAAAGAAATTTGTTTTTATGTATTTACATACATAATTACATATTTAATTATATATACACATAAACCAAAACTAGAAGAAAACGCCAACAATTTGCGCCGCTAGGATGGATGGGTAACCACGACAATAAATTGAAAGGAGAATAATGAGTTGAGTTCACAGCTCACTAATTACATTTTGTGCATAAATTTTACACAAATCTATGGTGTCTCTTCACACCAACGTATTGAGGGATGAGATGCTCAGCGAACAACTGCTACCATTAGAAAATTACGAGCCAGTATAAACAAGTTGCTTCCAACACCACAATAAAATTTTAACTTATTCTAGTCTAAAATCTGGCATGAAAAGAGGGATTTCAACCTTAATGCATCATGGCTAAAATATAGTTAAGAGGGAATACAGTACCAGCATCGAAAGTAAAATATACACAAGTGATCCGAAAAGTTTCACTGTAGCTGTAGGCAAACTGCATAATGGAAGGATCCTGGAAGAGACCTAATCATTGGATATTAATATAAGAGGCTGACATTTTACAGAAAAGGACTGTGATTATAGGGAAACATTCGACTCTATTCTCCACTCATTATGATGAATGGTTATATTATTAAACGCAGAGTTTCAGTTTGTTGGGAACAGCAGAAATACGAAATATAAAGGGAAAAAGCACTAATAGAATGACTGGGGCTTTACATCGTGTAAGAAATTTTATATCGTCAAAAGCGATGAGAACATTAATAAACAGATACAAAAAAAAATGACACTGAAGAACTAAATATGGACATGAAAGGGTGGAATTGAGATAAGATTATTCGAGTTACACCACAAATGATCTCGGATACTTTAACATGCCAAAGCAAGTTCCATCTGCTGGTTCATGTATCCATGCTCTAACAGGGCGCTTATAATAACGCTATTTAGCGAGGCTAATATTTCCACCTTCACTAAATCTTCAAAGAATGTGACGAGCCAACGGCTCACATGTTCTTTTACCTTCCATGGACGGATAACTCATTCCTACAGTTTTTAAACAGCATCCATCATAACTTTTTCTCTGCGACTTGTTATGTAAGGGCTCCTCTGGTCGTTTCGCTAGTATGGTATTCTTATTTATTGCTTAGTTTTTAGATATTTCAGAACCTGTTCTCTTTCATTTCCTCCTGACAACTGTCTGACATTTAAGGCTTTTGTTTTCTATTTGTTGGCTTCGTACAAGAAAGAAAACACACTTTGATATTCGTTTATGTTTTGTCGTTAATTTTTATTAGTTTTCCATTATTCGTTACCAGCTATTTTTGTCGTCTTACAGTAGTTATTTTATTATAATAGTTTTCTAGTGATAAAAGGCCAATACCTTCCTGTAATCGTGGTAAAAATAAACTTCTCTTTGTCAGATTTTGTCTATTGTATTCTATATGCAGGCGTTATTTCTGAAGAGTATCTGTTTTGGTCTAGACGTGTTAATTCATTTAGCATTGAGGTGAGAATATTATAAATATAACATTAATAGAACTAAATATTGATGCCCAGTTTCGTGTTTATCTGTATTAAGTATTAATGTAATGTGACTATAGCATTCTTTACTGATTTCTCATTAGTGTTTATTGTACTCTATCTCATTGATGCCTAATAATACGTCCATCAGTTGTCGCAGTATTTCTCTTGTCTGTATTTCTTTATCTAGCATAACATATGTATCCTTAATTAATCTTCCCCTCTAAGTTACTCTGATCTTGATCGCATACCATTACGTTTAGTAAACCCGAATTCGTTCAGTAACCGAGTTACTAGTTTTTCTGTATATTACATTTTCATTTCATCATCTGCAATAAAGTGTTCGGTTGTGGTGTTATGCAAAAGACGGTTCATAGTCTTTCTGAAATATTTATATTGGAATCCAGTCCGATGAATTGGAAAGAAGTTCTTGTTGAAAATTATTCAAATGGCAATTCCGTTAGAGTTTCTGCTATCTCCAGATCTATCTAGAAAATTGTCATTTCTTCATTACCTGTTTTATGTATCTACTTCTTACTAATGTCCAGATCTGTGAAACATCGTCGAAAGAGTTCAGGTAGTCAATCCATGATATTGAAACCTCTTTCTTATTCTGAACTCTTTCGTTATGGCTTCGCTTATGACAACATAAACGTTAGATTATCGAACGAGAGGAAAATGAGGGATTCATTTTAGCAGGGTAGGAGCAATTCCAGTGATTTTGTAATAAAACTGAAACAAACTTTCATTTGGTCTCAGTCATTTAAAAATTTCATTGTGTTTTATATATGGTAAAATTAGCAGAAATATTTGACACAGACACGTCTCTACCTTTGTCCCATTTAACTTATTCTTGAAAAAATATCGAATTTTTCAAAACAAAGTGTCTAAATTACACAATAGCATTCTGAGGTATTACAGATTTCTCTCGACAAATTTCGTGTGGCAACGCACACACACATGAAAACCACAAGCACAGATCCGAAACTACACACACGCGCATGTGTGTGTGTGTGTGTGTGTGTGTGTGTGTGTGTGTGTGTGTGTGTGTGTGTGTGTGCGTGCTTGTCTACCCATTCAACCACCTATTTCTCTCTCTTTCTCTCTCTCTTTCTCTCTCTCTTTCTCTCTCTGTCTCTCTCTTTCTCTCTCTTTATCTCTATCTCTCTTTCTCTCTCTCTCTCTGGGAGTCTGATGTTTAGGTGTCTTGTTGGGTAATCTATTGTTACCTTGATGCTCTGGTGTATTGTATTAGCTATATTCTGGATGTTTTCCATCACGATCTTCTCGTTCTCTTCAGTCTGAATGTTTGATGGTGTTTTGACTACGATGTTAATGTCATCCACATATCTCCCGTATAGTTTGAGTGTTATTGAGTGTTCTTCGAGAGTGTGGCCGGAGACGTGGCAAGCCTATTCATGACCTGGTGGTACAAAAAGCTGA
>NC_068989.1:93919733-93921321 GCF_001194135.2 Octopus bimaculoides
TAATTAAAAAGTCTCTATCTGATCTGATATAAACGAAATTGTTACAAACACACATATGGACGCACATACTTACATATAAGCACGAACACATAAGTGCGTGCACACATATGAGCGTGCACACATACGAGCTTGCACACACTCACATGCTCATACCTAACAGTTTCGAAACAACGCCAAAACAACGCCAGATCATATATTCAAAATAAATGGAAGTGGAGAGACAAGTTACTGAAGAGATTGCAAGAGTGCAATGAAATAATTTAACAAAAAAACTATATAAATTAATAAAGGACTGAACCAATGCGTGTGTTTATTACCGGCATAATGCCTCTCCCAAGGTTTAATTGTATTTCTTTCAACACACGTATACACATCAAGAATCTTGCACACGAAATACACATACGAAATAAATTACACATATTAGCAAGCTTATATACGTGATAACAATTATACTCGTTCTCTGGTGTTGCACCAGGTAACTGAATGGTTATTGATCTCCGGTAATATTACAAGACGCCATGCAGCGTTCGAAATAAAAATAGCTATCATCAGCACCTGAGATTGTAAATAATAACATGTATCAGAAATAACGACTTATTTAAAGTAAAATATAATAGATTCGACATCAACCAAATAATAAAGCAAATGGAAAATAACAATATAAAATAAAACCATAGGATGAACCATTATAAGGAAGTATTATATTCTATCTCTATCTCTCTCTTTGTGTGTGTATTTATCTCTCTCTCTCTATATATATATATACGTGTAATACACATGGATATATGTATATGTAGGTGTGTGTGTGTGTATATAAGTATATATACATACAGACAAATATACATGTATATATATCTGTGTGTATGTATGTATGTATGTATGTATAAACACTCATGCATATATGTCGGTTCTGATTAGTAGAGTCGGGTACCCAGAAAGAAAACGGTCAGCCAGTTAAATCACTGATTCATTCGATGGAATGAAAAATTAAATTCAATATTTCGTTTTGAAAAGGTGTAAATTAGCTGCTGCACATAAGATGAGTTGAAATGAGATTGGTGGTGGTAGGATCAGTAGTAATAACAGCAGTAGAAGCAGCAGCAGCAGTAATAGTAGCACTGGTAGTGGCAGAAGCATGCTGAAACTATATTGGGACATCTTCCCGTTACAGACACGAAACAAATCTACAAGAACAACTATTGCTACTACTACTCGATCTGTGGCAAAAAGGAATAATGCATTCAATGCCGACATAACACCTTACATATAGGAATTCCGGTGTGTGTGTGTACACACACACACACACACACACACACACAAATGAAAGGCTTTATAACTTGGAGATTCCTCTAAACATGAAACCATGTTCATATGTTGATTTTGGTGACCTCAGTACTTGCGGGAGGAGTAAACTTGTGAAGTGAATGATTGTAAAAACTGCTGAATTGTAGTAATAGTAATGTGGATGTGCTGTTGCCTGTCTTTCTTCGCATATTGTTCGCTGTTTTGTTTTTGAACTCTCATGCATCGTCTTCGACGGGAGAGTCCGCCACACACACACACACACACACACACACACACACACACA